>NC_056748.1:339024801-339215030 GCF_019279795.1 Protopterus annectens | reverse complement strand
TTTGGGGGTCTTTATGTATTTTGGAAGACTATGTATGACCGGTATAGTCGGAGATGGGATAGTAAGATATCCATATAGATCTTTGTCTATTAGTTGACCCATGTATATGTCACATATTGTATCTTGTACATATCTAATAGTGTGCTCTATGTTCTGTGCTGAAACTTGTTCATAAAAGTCATCATTTAACATAGATATCATCCTATTGATATAATCAGATGTATCCATAACGACTATTTTACCACCCTTATCAGCTGGTCTAACAATGATATTTGGATCATCCTGTAGTTTCTTGAGGCTTATTCTTTCTCTATATGTAAGATTATCTCTCCTATGGTATGATTTATTATTCATTCTATTACCATAGTAACTATGTAATTCTTCCTCAGTGATAAAAAGGTAGGCTTCAACTAAAGGGTGATTTGAGGGTATGAATTCACTTAAATTCTTAAATTTAAACTCTATTTCTGTTAGGAGAATCTTTGTACATTAATTTTAGCATGACATTTCTGCAAAATAACCTGAGATCCATAACAGTATCAATTAACTGACTCTGACATCTAGGGATGAAATTTAAGCCTTTATTTAATAGTAAAACTTCATCTTTAGTCAGTATAGTATTAGATATATTGTGGACTAGCGTTTGCCTGTCCACATTTTCCTCAGAGTCTTCTGAGGTGTATATTCCTCCGAGAATTTCCTCTTCTGTCTCCCCCTGCTCATGGAACGGAAACGGTACATGCCTTTCTCCGTTCTCACCAGCAGGGGAAAAGACAACTGAGGGTGTTCATTGGAGGTAGACCCTAATTGTGTTTTAGTTGTTTTTGGTCTAACTACAGATTCACTGTTGTGCTGTGGTTGCATAGATTTTTCATGTAATTGGGTGGTTTTGCCCTTGGTATTCCGTACCTCCGGGTATAAATTGGCATTTGTGCTCACAGCAGTATGCACTAGATGTATAACATCTGTGGAATCATTGCTGCGATCAGTGGTTGAAGCACTATCATGTATATTAGGAATATCAATATGACTCTCACTAGTGCGTTCAGGCTGACAGATTCCGTCAGTCTCCCTTTCAGTAGCCACACAATTCATACTTGCTGTTTTCTTTAATGAGTTAACATTATTATTTGAATTCCTGTTAACAGGCTTATCCTGATTCACCACTCCAAAATTATTACAAACTTTTTCTGTTGGTAAAGTAGTGGCTTCATTAGAGTTAAATCTGGGCCACATGAAGACATGGCCTCTTTCAAAATCATTTGTATCTCTCATGACTTTGTGGCATTTCTGCTGTAAAAGCTTTCGTTCGAAAGCTGACACACTATCTAACATATTTTCAAATAATGGAGATATAATTCGAGTTGGAAATACATTAAACAATAAGCGTTGTTTTTCTGTAATATCATCAGTTAGCTTAGACTCTTCTGGTCTAAAATAGTCAATCAAGAGTCTTAAGTATTTGCGACTCACCTCCATGTTTAGTCGCTGCCATTGAGTTAAAAGTTCTGGGTAGTCCTTGCCTTGACTAGGCATGGTAAAAACATGCAGTCCCCTGGGTATGATATTTCGATCCAGGCACAGTTGAAAATGCATCCTCTGGGTTTGTAATCGTTTTAATTTCATGAAACTCTTTTCAGTCCCTTCCAGTAGCGCGTACAGCCTGTCTGAATCGACGCTCTCCCCTAAAGGAGAATAAAACATGAGTTCTCTGGCTAACTTAACATGAAGACATGTTGAGACTAAAACTATTTGAACACAATGGAAATAACTATGGATTGCAACTGTGGTTTCATGTACAAAATGTCATTGCAACCATTTCAACACACATTTGAGACTTAAAGACTCCTTTAAGCCAGGGTAATAATCTGCTTCTAAATGAAGTTGCCACTTCAATTCTAGAACTTGTAGCAGGCCGTCTGCATCCCCCAAAAAATTTTCATCTTGTTCCAACACCAGAAATTTGCACATAGAGAAATTATTACAAGATATACTATGTTTGCCTAAGGCATTGGAAGAATCCTTAGAGCGAATGACAGCATTGTGTTCTTTTATCCTGTCACTTAATTTTCTGGTTGTTTTCCCTATATAGAAACAGGAGCATGAACTACAAATAGCATATACCACCATGGTGCTGTGGCAATTAAAGGCGTTTTTGAACATAACTGGTACATTACAATGATTAAAAATGAATTTGTCACCTGTTAGAATAAAATTGCATGCAACACATTTGCCACATGTGAACATACCTCTGGATTCATTAATAGGTATATGCTGTGTAAGTAAGAAAGGTTTGTCTCTGCCTTCAAAAAAGATTCAAAGGTTTTGGTTTTTTTAAAAGAAAACTTAGTGGCTGGTCCTTTGATGTCTCTAATGGAGTTGTCACTATGTAAAATTCTCCAATTGTTGCTTAAAATATTTCTGATGTTTTGCATGTCTCAACTAATGGGTAAAGCAAAACTGCAGGACCAACTGTCATCATAGACTGTGGAAGAATTATTTTTAGGAATTAATCCATGTTTTAAAATGGGTCTAAATTTATTGTCTGTTTTTCCTAATATCATCTCTAATGTTGTAAACCAAGTTGGCTGGGTAGTTTTTCTGTATGAACATTGAAGATAAAAAATCGCATTCACTTTCGAAATTGTTATCATTGCTTATCAGTCTTGATAATCTGACAAACTGCCCCTTCACTACATTTTTTTCATAAACCATGGGTGTTGGCTATTGTAGTTTAAATAACTGTTCCTATATGTTTCTTTTCTGAAAATGTTGGAAGAAAGATCACCAGTTGTTTTTTCAATGGATAAGGTGGTGTCTAAAAAAGACACAGTGGAACCTTTGCCTGCTAAAACACACACACACACACACACACACACACACACACACACACACACACACACACACACACACACACACACACACACATATGTTTACACTGAAAATTTCGAATGCTGTTTTGCGAACTTTGAATGTCAAAAGGCAATTTTCAAAGTGGCGTAACGGTGATTTGAAATGTGTCGAACCCGCAACAGTGAATGCTAATGTGCATTCGCTGTTGTGAGATCGACATGGTGATTTGAGATCACACTACGGTGGGGATCGGGAACTTTGCCCTTTTTGTAACTGTATTTCTATCTTGGAGTTGTAATATATAAGTAGCAGGGAGTGTGGGGGTTGCAAAATATTAGCTGGAATTGACTGGGAATGAAGGCATGCTGGGTAATGACTGCTTTGTCAAATATGGGCAGGCTGACATTACCGGTTTCGGTGTTGTGCCTTTTTGATGCTGTTATTTTCTGCATTTGTTCGACAACATGATCAGTCGATGGAAGTACTTTCAAAATTGACAGCAAACCATATGTGTGTGTATAAGATATATATATATATATATATATATATATATATATATATATATATATATATATATATAAACCTGCTCTATACCCCACTTCTTAACTACAATACTAACATTTTCTGCCCTGCCTAGTTCTTTCCTCCCCTCGATTTTATTTGAATTTCTAAGCACTAATCACAAGATCTATTATCTATTTGTCAAATACACCTCTTCATATGTAAAATGTTCAGCATCTACTAATGCATATGTATCTTTTATACAGTAAATGCTTTATTTCATGTGAATGGAATGCAAGTAGCAAATTAATGTGTAAACGTTAATGTATATTACTGAATATCTGTTTTAAAATGTTTGTTGTATGTTGGTTCATTACTCCCCAAGCCTCTGCTGAAAAGATGTTTTTGACTAAACCTAGTTAGACAAACCCAGTAAGGAAAAGCAAACTAATAAAAAATATAAAAAAAAAAAATTCTTAGGCAACAGCTTTTATAATTTTCTATAATTTATCCATTCCCTTGTTCTCGTACAGCATATCCATATCTATTATTATAAACCACCCAATACATGATCACTTTTTTAGATTCATACTGCTATGGCCATTGCACTGTACTAAGAGCCTCTACTATACTGGCAAGGGTATATCATTGCCTTTCTGTACTCATCCAAGTTGGGTTTGCAGCATGAGAAATTCTGACTGCGTCACACCAGAAGCCCATATTAATGAATCTTGGCAACTCTAACCTTAAATGAATAAATTGAATGAAGGAGAAATTTTACTAAGTGAAGAATGCAGGCACAAATTGAAATCCAGGCAAAGGGGGTTAAAATCAAGACATGTAGTCACAGCATGAAAAAAATGTCGGAAAAGGAACATTCATGCCAGCATGCCCTATGTCGCTCTGTACAGTAGTAATAGGACTGCAAAATGCTTTATTTTGTAGAAAGAACTTGCTCTGAAGGATGTAGTGCATGGAGTGTATTGTACAATCTCATAATGAAATAGTCTGGCTTAGAAACATTTTTGAAGGTAGACCATCTAGTTCACCTGAATGACCATGGTAGCCCTTGTAGAGCTATCTCTCATTCTGTTCCCCTCTTGTCTTGTGCTGTCTAAACTCTTTCACTTATTCTATGCCTGACAACCTTTTCTACTACAGTAGAATCCCATTATAATAGACTTCAAGGACCTGGCAAAGTAGTCCATTATATCCAACAATCACTATATACAGAAGTGGTCTTGCCACGCACAAGAATATACCTACAGGGTTCCTTGCTATGATGCTGCACCCTAGCATGTATAGTAGGTCAATGGGGGCATCCATTTATGTTGTCCAGTCAGTTGGGAGGAGGGTAGGGCCAGTGTGGACATATGCACAGGGGGAGTGTCCAAAATTGTCAACAAAATGTCAATGTCATAAGTTGATGCTATTGTAGCATATTTTTGCATACATTACTGTAATGAATTACTGATGAGCAAAGTAATCAGTCAAGTTTCTTCTCCACTGCATTTCTTTCTGCTGTTTTAGCCATGCATGCATCTAATTTGTCAATGCAAAGTCATTTGACTCAGCTGGGTCACTGGCATATTATGTTTAGTGTAAAGTTGCAGCATTATCATTGCCATGTTTGCTTCACGTTTATTTATTTTATTTTATTTTACATTTATTTTATTTATTTTACATTTGTTGACCGGGCTAGTCTAACTGGAATAAAATCCATTTTCAGTAGAGGCCCGGGGAGAAAAGCTCCAGCACAGAATACTTTATACAGTAAAAAATAATAAGTTCAAAGCAAAATAACAGTAGTAAAATAGCTCTAAACAGTTACAGCCATTCACATACACAATATATGACTGTAATAAATTGTTTCAAATTAAAAGAATTATAATAATAATTAAAAAGGGTCAAGCAGAATACAGACATACTGATTAGGTTCAGTTGACATTACAAGGATACCTAGGTTGTGCTGAGGTGATATGCAACGCAATAGAAATAGAAACAAATTAGTAATTTTCAATTGGTAGCAGGATAACAGAAAGTATATACTGTTGATAAATTATAGAAATGTATCGTATGATATAGTGAGATAAAGGTATCTAAGAGGCAGCAAGAGTATGTAAATTGGTGGAATATACTCTTGCTAGGAGCAGAGAAGATATTTAGTCAGGGTTAGTACAAGGACAAAGCCAGTGAGAACTGAGAAATTGTTTTATTCTTAGTTTAAAGAGTCTTGTGGAGGTCAGAGATAGGAGTTCAGAGGGAAGTTTGTTCCAGTGTTTGCCTATGGAGTTAGAGAACAGAGAATCTCCAGCTGAGTTGTTGGATTTGTTGATAGTAATAAGTGGCTTATTGGAGGAGCGTAGGTTCTTGAGATTGTTATAGGGGGTGATGAGGGTAGTCAGTATAGGTGTATAGGTGGGGTAGTACAAGCTCTTATGGATAATAATGAGTTGTTGAGATAGTATCTGGTTTTGAAACTCAAGCCATCCTAGTTGTTTTAGGTTGTTGCAGTGATGTGTACGAAAAGGAGAACCTGTGGCAAATCTAGCAATGGAGTGATAGGCAGTAGCAAGTTTGTTTAGGTTATGTTTTGAGAGATTGGGTGTATATGGGCAAGGCGTAGAGTAAGGTAGTGATTAAATGAGTTCTAGCTATAGCGATTTTGGTTGTGGGAGTGAGGAAGGGTTTGATTCTGTAAAGGGATCCCAGTTTATTATTAACTGTTTTTATAGTGATGTTAGTATGAGTGTCAAAGTTTAGATTATTATCTATAGTAATTCCAAGAAGTTTGGTGGTTACGTCAGGAGATATGAGAGTCCCATTGTTGGATGTAAGAGTAAAGTGAAGAGGGGCAGTCCTACGAGTAGGAGTAGGAGTAAAAAGTAGGAGTTTGTTTTTTTTGGGTTAAGTAAAAGGCAACGGTTTAAAAACCATTGTTCCACTGTGTTAAATGCATTTTGTGTAAGAGATTGTAGCTCGGCAGGGGTATTAGCTGAGCAAATAATAGTGGAGTCATCTGCATATTGAATGCAGGTGGCATGTGGGATTGCTAGGTGGAGGTCATTAATGAAAATGGAAAATAACAGTGGGCCTAAAATGGAGCCCTGGGGGACACCAAGGGAAATAGGGAGGTGAGAGGATAGGTTACCTTCCCATAGTACTGCTTGTTGTCTATTATCCAAGTAGGATTTAAACCATTGTAATGCTAGAGAATCAAGAGAAAGAGATTTAAGTATTTCAATAAGGAGCTGGTGATTAACCATATCAAAAGCCTTAGATAAATCAATGAAGACAGAGGAGGAAAGGGTATTGTTATTACGGTTAGAATTTATACAGTCTGTGAAGGAGAGGAGGGCTGTGGTGGTGCTGTGGTTAGGTCTAAATCCATTTTGACAGTTGGCAAGTAAGTTATTATCAATTAGATGGGTGAGTACTTGCTTATGGACACATTTTTCCATTATTTTTGCTAGTGGAGAGAGTAAGGCTATTGGTCTATAGTTTGAGATGTCGATAGAGTTACCACCTTTATGAAGGGGGATGATGTGTGAGATTTTCCAGATAGATGGGATATTTCCTTCGGATATAGTTCTGTTAATGAGTTTGGAAATGGGGAGGGCTATGGCTTTGGCACCTTTTTGCAGGTACTCAGCAGGTAGATGGTCAGCAGAGGGGGTGGTAGGTTTCAATTTTTCTAGTAGAGAGCAAATAAAGGATGTGGGAACTGGTTTTAGCTGAAGTAATGGAATAGGGAAAGTGGAAGAGGTGGTTAGATTGGGGGAAGTAGGAGATAATTGCTTAGCTAGAGTTTGAATGGTATCTGTAAAGAAAGAATTAAAGGCATTAGCAGTTTGTGTTGGGTTTTCTTGGTTAGAGCCTAGAGGGGAAGGTGTTATAGGTTGACCTGGGTGTAGGAGTTTGTTGATGCTGGACCAAAACTTTTGTGGATTTCTTTGGTTAGTTTGTTGTAGTTGGATGTAAAAGTTTTTTTTATCTAGCAGGATAGCTTTTTTAGTGGTATTCCTAAGTTGTCTAAAGGTTTGGTGGTCTGTTGGATTCCTGGTAGTGTGCCATTTTGACCAAGATTTGTTTCTGAGGAGAATTTTCTGTCTAGTTTCTTTGGTGAGCCATGGGGCAGGTTTAGTGTTACTTCTAATAGAGCGTACAGGGGCATGTTGGTTAAGGATGGATAAGAATGAGGTATTAAAGTAGTCAACTGCTTTATCTAGGGGAAGTGTTTTTAGTGGTGACCAGTCACAGTGTTTAAGTTCTAACTGGAAAAGTTCTGGGTTGAATGATTTTTTAGTCCTGATTGTACGATATGTGTTGATGATGAAGGTGCCACTGGAACCTCTTCACTGGATTCATCATCCCTTTGTACACAATTGACACCTGCAGACTCACCTTAAGTTCTGCTCAGTCAGTAAAGACTCTGTCTGGACCTGCTCATCAACTACAAGAAATTCTTCCAATGTCATATTCTGGTCCAGGTAGCGCAGTTCTATCAGTCATTCAAAAATGTTGCCACAGTCAGGGGCAGCTGTAGAGCTGGATGGTTCCGGATGATCATCCATTGTCTGAACATTCTCGACAAACTCCACCTTCTTAAAACAATTGCTGACTGTAGTAGGTGTTATTTCATTCTCCCACACTGAATGTGCCCAACAGAGACTCTGGAGTGCATCGATTGCAACATTGTCCTTTTAGCTGTTCTCAGTGGCCATGATAAGTTTCCCCAAAAGTCACTTTCTATACAGAACGTTAAAGTTCTGGATAATTCCTATGTCACATGGCTGAAGCTGGCTGGTACAGTTGAGTGGCAGAAACTCCAGTTGTATTGCTTTAAGCTGTTTGGTAACAGTTGGATCATGTGCACTACAGTTATCAACTGTCAGTAATAAATGCCATTTTTTCTTGACAAATCTTCTGTCCAATCCTATCAGCCACTCAGTGAACAGACTGTCAGTCATTTGTGCTTTGAGTTTATTTCTGTACTGCTCTGCTGACTTCATACCCTTGAAACTTTGTGGCTTTGCAGACTTACTGATGGCTAACAGTGGCAGCTTTTCAGATTCATCCACATTCACAGCAAACAATAAAGTAAGATGTTCTTTACTTCTCTTGCCACCATTGCAAGTGTCTCCATTGAATGTCATTGTGTGGTCTGGCAACAGCTTAAAGAACAAACCTGTTTTGACTGCATTGAAGATGTTGCATTCATCATATTTGTTTACCAGCTGTGGTAGTTTATTTTGCACCCAGTCCTTGGTCAATTCTTGTTGTACAGACCCTGATTCTCCAGTCAGAATATGGAAGATAACAGCTTGGCATATTTTAAACCGATCTAACCAGCCATCGCTGCAGTTAAAGTCATCGCGACCAAGTTCACAGGCAAAACTATAACCACCTTCTCTTTCAATACTGCACCAGACGTAGGCGCAGTTACTTAACACACTTGCTTTAACCAAAGGAAAAGAGTATCTTCAGTGTTATCATATGTAGACTTCTGCATTTTCTTGCTACTGTCAGCAAACTGCCCAGAGGATTTGTATTTCCTATGGTTAATCCAAATGTCACTACCTGTCGACTTACTAAGACCATACTCACATACTTTGTCAGCCTGTGGTTTGTTTTTATTTTCCATTAACACAACAGTTTCATGTTTTAACTCGAGTTATTGACTACCTCTTTGAACTAGCTGACTTCTTTGCCATTTCATACAAAACAGCACACACATGCACATGATGCGCATGCGTATTATGCTACAACCGAATAAAAAAGCCTATCAGCAGTCAGGTATAAGCAAAATTTCCTTATAAGTGAGTTCATTATATCCCATGCCTTTTCTTTACATTTATGTGAGTGTGCGTCTGGGACCTGCGGACCTTCTCCGTTATAGCAGAGATTCCATTATAACCGAATCTATTACAATGAGATTCTACTGTATTATTATACTGTACTATACTCTCTTTCATGGTTCTACTATTCTCTTAGTGAACATGTAGTTTCCTTCTTTTTTCACAAATATGTATGGTTATCAACAAAATTATGTTATTGACAGAAGAAGAAAATTAGACAATAGTCATATTTATTAACCATATTTCAGAAATCAGATCAATACAGAGTAGTTCCAAGTATGCTCATGCATTTCAGTACATAATGTAAGATAAAAATAAACCCTCTTCCCCCATCAAAAACATTTCTCCTACAAATTATCACAAAGGAGTGGTAAATCTGGATGTTGTGCATCACATCTGAATCAAAGAATAGACATGAGTGTAATTCTAATATAAAAGTAATCTCTGTCATGATTTGCTCTTGCCTACACCTACCTCCTTCTGGCTTCTGAATCTCCATTACTAATACTTCAGGATAGGAATTTGTTACTTCCACCACCTGAACAGCTGCAAATGAATCATCCTATTTAACGCTAGAGGAATGAATTGAATCTACTGAGAGCCAAGCAGTAACAAATAAAGCTGCCAGGTGTCCCATATGGATGGCATTTTAAAGGAAGGGTTTTACCTAATACTAAGACATCAAATAAGGTGGGAATCTCACCTCATTTACAATAATTCTAAATACCCTTATCCAAAATGAGAGAACTAAATATCTACAGTATTCCAGAAGCTAGGTTACAGCATGTGATCTTAGTCACAATATTTAATATAAAAATTTAGTTACTTTTTCATTTAAGAAGCAGGCATGTCAATACATATAACATCATGAACATTAATGATTATCAATTTAATCTTGTGCAAAACATTACTGACTCATTTAAGTTTGTATCCAGAGTTGTTATGCTTATAGCAAGAGACTAAAATGTACCCTCAAAGACCCAACAGGGCACAAAATGGTTACTCAAAATATCTGCTCATAAAACAAAAACATGGATGTAAAGTCTTCTGATATTATGACCATGAACTCATAAGTTTATAGTTAAATTTCTAATGTTCATTCTGTTGGCCCTTCTCATACATGTATAAAGATGACTGACTTTTTAATTAAGGGAGGCTTGCTTTATTCTTTAATCTTGGAAGGCATAGTGTAACGTATCTCACATTTTCAATTATTTTTAATAATGAAGTTCCCTAATACTGTCTTGGTTCTCCAAGTAGACTGTTCTAAGCATAGAAGTTCAAACAGAACTGTATCAAACATTTTGCCTTATAGACCACATAGTGGTCATCCTTTAGTAAGTTATGATAAAAGGAATATAAAGGTCCTGAAAGCTTTTCTGATTAGCTGAAGTTTTCTAATCAGATTTTTTTCAGGTGGGTTTGTTGAAGGCTATAAAAGGCTGCATTATGTTCATTAATGGATCTGATTATATCAGAGGCTTGTCTTGGGTAGGGTGATAGGAGCAGCCACCTCAGCTGCTGCATTTGTGATCTGAGTTTGAACACTTCATTGATCATGAGTGATATTTAACTATATAGTATGCCACTTATTACTTTTGTATCAAGTAGTTTGCTACAGTATGAGAGAAGAAGAGAAAAGTAGCATTTTCTTTTATTTCTTATTTATTTATTTTGCTCCTCAAGTCCAAGGCAAGGAGCTTTTGTTCCTCAACTTAAAATTGAAGGGTTTGCCAGATTTGTGAGTAGCACTGGGCTGGGAATGTCAGAGTAGCTAGCCGCATATCTGTATTATATAATGATCTTCCTGGAGTGACTAGACATACAATTTAGAGTTAGGTGAGCGCCAGAATATATATTTTTTCTGATTTTGTTAGATGCACTCTGGCCAAAGTTCAAATTGTTGCCCATTAGACAAGTCATATTTATTGGCTAAGCACTATTTGGTATTGGATTCACAGTGAAGACTTGCTGTTGCTCTTGAAGTCATTTTCCTTACAGGAATAGACTGAATGTTGAATAGTATGGGCACAAGACAGTCACTGGATGAACATCATAGCAGGAAGTGGGGTTTATAAGTTATGCATGACATTAATTATGTGGCTTTCACCATGTGACCTGAAGTTCATTCTATGTTATTGCTCAACAAATCTTAAACTAATTTTGAAAAGAGTGTGTACCTAGAAAATCAGTTGGCTTTTACTGTTCAAGGAGTAAGTTCTGTTGTTTGACTTATCTGTTAAAGAAGACTTGTTTGAGTATGACCTGGCCACAAGTATTTTATTTTGTGATTAGGAAAAGTGTATCCCTTTCACATGGTGTTCATTTGCATGCAAATTAATTCAAGTTTACTGTTTTTTATTGACATTTTGATTGGTTTAAGTTCACAGTGGAAAAATATTGATAGCATGAGTCAATTATGCTACTTCATTTAATTATTTCAAAACATGGCTAACTTAAAGACATTGCTTTTAAACAAAGAAGAAGGAAAGGTTTATGGAATTCAGGAAGGAATAACAGGACCACACCAGAGGTTTCACAACACAGTGGGCAAATTAATCATTCTAATCTACATTAAAATACTGATTATAAAATGTATAGCTTCAGAAATACTAAGCTAAAGGCAAGTGCCATCTATTTCACTGAGTGGATTGTGGTCTTCTCACAGAATGGCTTGTGCTTGAAATTCCATGAGGTAACAATCCAGCTGACGTTTGGGAAATGAGTCGCCAAATGCACACAGATCTACGTAGATGGATTACAGAAGGCCAAGTCATTAGCAAGAAAGTATGATTTTACAGAGGTACATAAAAAAAACACAATTTTTATCTGAACCATAAATGACTCTGGACAAACTGCAGTACTTTGCAGTGCTAGAAGACATATCAAAAGTGCACACAAAGAAAACAGAAGAGTGAGGAAAGGAAAATGGGAAGAACTATCTAGGGAGAAAAATAAAATAAATGAAAAGGAAATTACAGTAAAAACTGTAGAGCATGGTGAAAGCATTCTGGTGGTCAATATCAACCTAATGAACAGTACTTAGCCCTGGGTAGAGTTAACAGAAATGGAAGAAACACAACCTGTTTGCAAATCTATGCAAATGCAGACTTGCATATTAGCATCTACTGTGCAGAGAAAACAGAGATGATAAATAAGAAGACAGACATAACAGGAAAGGAAATGCACAGAATGTGACAACAGTGAAAATGCTGACTAATGGCAGTCACAAAGAAAATGACACATATTATCTACACCTCAAATTAGAAAGAGAGAATGGGAAAACCAAAAATAAAAATACAAAAATGAGATAGAAATGTCTCAGAATGACTCTAAAGAAGACAGACACCAAGATTTACACACATGAATCAGCAAAATCGAAATAAAAGACTCTTTCACAAAAGAAGTAAGAGCTAAAGAAAAGGATGAAAAAAGTGAATGCAGCTCTTTTTAATGTTTTACATGGTAGAGGTACATAAAGGAGGAATCGCAAGCACTAAAAAACATCCAAAACACACACACACAAAAAACCCCTGGAAGGAGTAAAATAACCAAATAAATAAAATAAACTGAATGACCATTTCCAATAAATGGTTGACTACTTTATTAACGCTTAACTTTGTCACGGCATTTTCATCCCAATAAAAGGACTTCTTCAGATACAATGCTAAAATACTACTCTCCTTAAATACAATATCTACAACATATAATCAAAAAAACAATTAACCAATCAACACCTTAATTGTCTAATTATTCCTAACACCTAAAAGTAAACCATACTCAAATCTACATATTTTATGTATACACATCTTGTAAAAAATGAATACATATAAAACCTACATATAACAAGTATATAAAAATTGTATAAAATTATTGAAGGCTAAATGATGACATTTAGTGGAGGGATCTATAAATTGCAATCACATACATTTTGAGTTGTATTATATTTATGTGCCAACAAGTGCTGAAAACATACACAATATCTTTAATAAAAGCAACATTTAAAATAACATAATCCTATCTATAAATCATTTTATAACCTGGCAGATCTTAATTTTAAAACGGGTGCCATGGAAACATCTTCATTTAACCCTGGTGCTTTATTAGCTTCCAGCACAAGCTGCCAGTAAAATTCATGTTACTCTGTTTTTATCTCCCATGATCTCCCCCTCAGGTCTTGATTAACTGCTTCCAATACAAAAAATAAAAAAAAAACTTCCCTTGGTACAATCCAAGGTATGCTTATAAAGTGCATTTTTTATGTCTCTATTGTTGATTTCATTTATATGTTCATATGTTCTCCTTTTTAATTTATTTATGGTTTTCCTTCTGTAGAATGCATCACATTTTTGCATAGGGCTAAATAAATCACCCAACACTGTTACAATTGGAATAAGTCACAGCCTCCATATATTTATCTCTAGCTGCCACATATACTGCGTTTATATTCAAAATACAAGGACATTGATTAGAGGCTCCACATTTATAGCAGTGGCGGATCCAAGAATTTGCAAAAGGGGGGGGGGGTGTAGTCTGGTCAGTTGAGTACTGGGGTGAGACTGGGAAGTCGGACACTGGGTTTGGTGGTTGTGGAAAGATTGCCTTAAAAAGGTCTGACATGTGGAAAGACAGCAGTATACGTTCAGTTCCATATGATGCTCGGGATGTGGTAGTAGAAACAGGTATTTCCTGTACAGCATACAGTACATGTACAGTTAGTACAAGTATTTTCAATGCTTGCCTGGAAGAGAAGATTGGTTACTTATACCAACCCACAGTCTCCTTCCATGGCATAGTGGGTATGTGCACTGTTATGAACTTGGAAAGTATCCCACTAAAGGTGAAAACAGCCATGGAGAAATATTTAGTTTTTTAAAATTAAATAATGACTTGTGTGGAAACAGAGCAGTTAAGTTTAAGTATCACAGTAAGGAAGGAAGTAGATGTCATGTAAAAATCACAAAAAAAAATGCTCAGTTTAGTCAAGAGCGGTGTCTAAAAATTTTGTAACCACTGCAGCATTTTAGAAAGAATTGTAAATCAAAACCAGCTTTGTTATGCAAGATGTAATATAAACTACAGGCACAGATGTTTGCATAAATTAGTAAAAGCTACATTTAAATGATGTACCAAATAACTAAACTGCTAAAACTTTCCTAAGTAGACCATAATGTTTTTGGACAGTTTACCATTCTTGCAATGATTTTAAGCACAATTAATTTTCTTTAGGAAGTCTTTTAATAACAAAAGTCCTACTGTACCTTGTCTGTTTGTTCAACAAGTTCTAGACTAGGTGTGGGTGAGGGAGAAAATGCCTGTCTCCAGGAGTTCAGAAATGTCAATATTGGCTGTCATCTTTCTCAAATCAAAGTCCATTGAAAGTAAACAAAAGGAAAGGGAAAGGCCTGTTTTGAGAAGAGAAAGATGGAAAGTAAAGGAAGGCGCGCGTTTAAAGAGAGTACGAGAGAGAGAAGAAAACATGAAAGGAAGAAGCATGATTTGGGAGAGAGTTCGAGAAAGTACATCTGGAGAAAAAGTATTGTAAATAAGATTACTATGAGAGTAAATGGTTGTTTCTCAGTTAGGACTTTGGGAATTGTATGTATAACATTGGTTAGAAATATACAGGAGTGTGAGATAGGCATGCTAGAAGAAAAACAGATCTGTTTGTTAGCTTACGTTTAGGGAACTACATGGTGGCAGTCCACCACTACCATAAATTATTCAACCGAGTTTCTCACATTTGGGGAAATCATAGGAGTCAACCCAACTAAATGTTCAATGACTCAGGCAACAGAAGTAGAAAGGGCTGTCACCAAGCTTGAGCCTGTAACAAGGAAAGTAACGAGATCCTGTTGAGGTATTAGAAATATTTCAAAACTTTTATTAAAGTCTGTTTAAAGTGGAGAAATATGGAAATCAAGAAAATATAAAAATGGAATTGTATATGGAAGAAATAAATATGCCAATGTTAGAAGCAGATGGGGCTCAATTACTAACGGGGTAGGAGGAGATGAGATTAAAATGGTGATGTATGACCAATCTATAGGAAAGTCCCCAGGAACACATGGTATTCCTGTCTAAGTTTGGAAGCTAGGAGGAGAAAAAACTGTTAAAGATCTGAAGGGTTTTGTTTAACAGTATTTTAAGAGGAGGAAAAGTACCAACATCCTGGAAGAATGCAGTGGTAGATGTAATACCTAAATAGGGTAAGGTTCCATCAGAACCAGCTTCATACATCCCCATTTCAATACTAAACCATGACTATGAAGTGCTTGTCTATAATAGCTAAAGGAATGGCAACAATGATGCCAGAATTGATAGATGTGGATTGATGTGGTTTTGTAGAGGGGAGGCAAACATTTGACAACATTAACAGAACACTGATGATCCAGTGGGAAACAGAATGCAAGAAAATACCACTGTTGGTGGGTCTTTCTGCAGAGAAAGCATTTCACAGAGTAAGCTGGGACTTTATAAGCAGGGTGATGGAATCATTTGCATTTCCTGATAAAATTATAAGTTTGATTAGGAGTATATATGAGGGATTGGAGGTGAATATTAAAGTGGGTGGGGTCCTCTCTGATAATTTCTGCTTGAATAGAGGAACACGGCAGGGGTGTCTTCTTTCCCCTTTGTTGTTTGCATTATATTTAGAACCACTGACAAAGAAAATAAGGGACTCAGAAATTCAAGGATATAATTTGCATGGCTTGTCAAGAAAAGTAGTCTCTATTTGTACATGATATTATTTTATCATTGACAAAACCAGAAAGGGACATTATAGTGTTGTGCAGCATTTTGAGAGGGTTTCAAATATTTTCAGGATACAAAATTAATGAAGCTAAAACAAAGGCAATAGCAGTAAATTATGTACCCATACTCAAATTGGTTCAGCAATATCCACACTTAGGGGACATGATAAAATGAAGCATTTAGGAGTATCGATAAAAAAAGATTCTGGTGTGACAGCTAAGAATATGTGGGAAGAGAATAAAAAATAATACAAAAACTGAGAAAATCAAAGCTCTGTTATATGGATAGTAAGATGCAAGCAGTTTAAATGTGTTTAGTCCCTTTAGTCTCATATGCAGGTCAGGCATATTTTTATCAACCAGAGGAGGAGGAGTTGTGGATAACAATTAATAGAGAGATGAAGGATTTTATCTGGAAGGGGAAGATGGCAAAAGTTAAGTGGGAGAAGATGACTCTTCCAATAGAACAAGGAAGATTGGGATTACCCGATTTGAAGGGGTATTTCAGAGCTACACAGTTAAGACTGCTATACATAGCACAAGCAGAAACCTATAATTCAAAGTGAATGATGATGAAACAGGGGGAAGCTGAAAAAAGAGTGAGACTGGTATTTTGGATGCAGACCTTTAAGGAAAATAACAATAATCCTACAGCATGTTATATTCATAAAGTAGAGGAAAGTATTCTAAAAACTAAGGCAAGATTGGAATGGAGAAAGGAGATTCTGCCGGTAAGGATGACTGCAACTAGGGGTATAGAAAATAGGCAAGAGGGTGGCTGACATTTCTTGCAGAAAACTGGTAAAGGAAAAAATGTATTGGGAGCAAATAACTTGGAAAAGGTAATAGAATGGGAAGATGCCAAGAATTTGCACTGCAGGTTAGAGATTGCCTTCCATATCGAGGATCAGTATTAGATTATAGGCAAAGAGAAAGAAATAGGGGGTCCTAAACAAAAGACAAACACTGGTAGAGTTTTTAGTAGAATCTGGAACAGAAGCTGCAATTTAAAAGAATAATTAATAGAACATATAAAATATTGCATGATAACTATAATAATCAATAAGAAGAGGTTAGAAAGGATTTGGAAGAGAGACTGGATAAGCAATTCACAAAGAAACAGTGGGAGGATATATGTATGTCTCCCAAATATGGAACAAAATCTAAAAGATTTAGGATTTTTGCTTGGAAATGTTTACATCAAGATTTTTATACCCCAAGTAGACTCCAGAGAATTTTTCTCAGGTAGACAGCAAATGTTGGAGGTGTGAAGGGGAAGAAAGAGGTAATTGGGAACATATTTTTTGGGATTGCAATGAGTTGGCAGACTTTAATGACTCCCTACAAGGCTGTACTGTCTGAGATGCTTGGTAGGCAGATTGGTATGATGAGGGAAGATGATTTTCCTGAGCTATGATACAGAATCGAAACTGCCTAAACTTGGTAAAGCCTTGCTGAGTCCAATTATGGTGGCTGCCAAAAATGCAATTACTAGAGAATGGAAATCAAAATCTAAACCAACTGTACTAGAAGTAGTGAATATACAAACGGAGATAAAACTGGAATTGAGATCTTTAGAAAAGGGTAGGAGCAAATTACATACGAAAAAAATGGGAATCCTGGGAACAATGCATACAGGGAGGAATGAGGTTTTAAAAAAGGCAGGACTTAAATGAGATATGTAATGTTTGACTGAAAATGATTGAGTAGATTATAAGTGACATATAATGTTTGCAACTGGGAGTGTGTCAGTATGCTTTGTGATGTAAAATGATTGCAAGTAGAATTGTGCTGGTCTGGTTTTTCATTTATATAATTGTATGATTGACTACATCATTAAGTGGTGGTTTAATAAAGATGTTTGTCTAAAAAAAAGAAAAGGCAGGAATTGAATAATTTATGCAATGTTTAAGGGTATATGATATATAGCAATATCTGTGAAGTATAATGTTTGTAAATGTGAACTTCTTAATGCAGTTTGATTAAATGTAAATTTGCCTGTGTCACAAGATGGTGTTTAAAAAAGCTGTTGAAGTTCCTGAAATGCTATACATCACATTAGCAAAGCAAATGATTGAAAATAGCAGTGGAAAATTATGAAAATAATTCAAAACTGAGGATCACTCAGAAACATTTCTGTAAGCATACACATCTGATTTCCTTTTCCTTAAGCCAGTGATCCTCAGTTTTGAATTATTTTCATAATTTTCCACTGAACTTGGAAAGTATCCCACTGAAGGTGAAAACAGCCATGGAGAAATATTTAGTTTTTTAAAATTAAATAATGACTTGTGTGGAAACAGAGCAGTTAAGTTTAAGTATCACAGTAAGGATATTTATTTTGCAATTAGTTAATAATGACACTAGCTTTGAACTTCTGGGAAAATAAAATTCTGATAGCTGTTATCGGAAAATTCACAATGGAATAACACTACAGTAAAAAAAATCATGTCTAAAGGAAACCCTATTTCATCCACATAGTATTTAAAGCAATAGCCATTTTAAAATGAATATTAAAGAAACCTAGTAACAGCATGTTTGTCAAAAGTCATGGTGACAGTAAAGTTCATTAGACACAGAGCTGTTCCTAAAATTACACTTCTCCCCTACAATATGTCTGCTAGGGATTGCTAAATATATGAGGGTCTTCATTGCAGTGGATTACCCAAGCAAACTGAAATGCTCTTAAGAAAAAAAATGCAGTAGTGTAATCACCATCCCTTAAATGCAGTTGTTTTGCTGCAGGTAACAAAACCCTTGTTTCAACTTTAGCATTTCTAGACTTACTGAAGAATACAGCACAGATATGGATACAGCTGAATCAGTGAATAATAACTCTCAACCATACCTCTCAACCTGGAAACATCAAAAATCTGGACAAGGCCCATGAAAAATAGGTACAAATCTGTATGCTGATTAACATAAAATTTGCATACACAATTATGTAACCCCACCAAATCCAATGGAATTGTGAGATACCAACTTTCAAACACAAACTGAAGAGCAAACAACCAAAATATGGCACCAGAGTCCCCCTGCAGCCATTCCAATGTCCCATATTACCTTGCTATTTCGCCATATTTCCCATAAACACTAATGTGTGCATGCATACTGCTGCTTTACTTCTACAATGATTATTTGGATTTTATTTTTACATTTTATAGCACAATGAACAAACACTAATATATCTGCTAAACAAAGCAATACTGTCTCAAAATGAAAATAGACTTGGCATTAAAACTTCTCTCCCCTTGAAACTCATATTCATTGAAACAGCATGAAACCCACACCACTTCCAAAGAAAACGCATCTGGCCAGCAGTGGCTAAAGATTACCTTTGGTCTGTTTCCAAATCATAGGCCCCATGCACACAAAACAAGAAACATATATGCGTTCTTTGATACACCTTCCTGAGTTTATTAAATTATTTTCCTTGTATTAATGATATGACTCAATTATTTCAATTTTCAAGTTGCAAAGCCCATTTTTTACAGCAGTATCATTCAAGAGACAATGGAGCGCTACTCTGACAGTGTGGTACAGCACCTGTAAAAAAATTCTTACAGACTGCATTGTTCTCAGTCCAAAATGCTAACCACATCAGCTCCTTTAGACTGCAGGCAATATTTAAAAGATAAATAAAAACAGCAAATATCATGTTTAAAAGCAAGCTTATTATTTGCTTTATAAAACATGCAAATACCTCACCATGCATTCCAAGAAAGTGGCAAATCATGACTTTATTTACTGATTGAAAACCTAGTCAAGCAGGAATAGTGGTATACAAATAATTACCCTAATTGCTAAATTATCCAATATTTTATAAACCATGCTACCTATAACCCAGAACCCAACAGCGTATGAAAAAAAAGGCTAGTCAGTGTACTTCACATCCAAATATTATACATAAGAAATGGTTAAAAAATCAAGAGTTCTGATGAAAATGATTTAGGTTGTGTTTTATTAAAACCAACAAGGAAAAAATCAGCAAGTTTAAGCTTGTCTGATGATGCACCATCCAGCCCTTCTAAACAGATAGTCTGTGTGTTGTGGATATAACACTGCATAATCAAACATGTCTCTGTACTACTTACTATGTTGCCACTTACTCAACTCCATTTGCGACACAGCATTAACAGCAAAAGAAAACGCACACACAACTACCCTCTGCACAAATTTGTTAGAACTAGTGTTAATGCAGAAGAGAGTGACTGTTGTGCAAGGTTATTCCACAATCTTCAGAGCTTCCCATGCACACTTTCCAAAATCCTACAGCTTCCCTTATATGCAAGAAAACAATGCATGTACATTCCATAAGCCAACTGTTACAATATTGTACTTAAAACTTAAAGTACACAAAATTACTTTGGATCACTGCTTTTATCATTCTTGCATACCCAACACCTCACGTTTATTTCTCCTGCTGACACCTCTCACACACACATGCATATCATTTGTTGTCTTTTACAGCGTGGTCACTTTCTCTGCATGTTCTGCTGTTACCCACATTTCACAACACCAATGCACAGTTGGTCTTTCCCTGACAAGAATCCGTTTTGAAGACCTAAATCCCTTTTATCACTCACACACACACATACACACACACACACACAAGTGTTAGGTACCTTAAAGGAAAGCAGTTCTGTTCTGCCTAGACCCATCTGGCTCACTCTGCAGCAAAATGAAATGGCAGTCCTAGTAGCTGTGTTCTGCCTGGACCCATTAAATTGCTTAAATCCATCCATCCATAACGGTGCACCAGTAGCTGAAATTCATCCATAACGGCGCACCAGTATTCAAACAGATGCACTCCCACGCACGTCCCTCAATTCCAACAGGCTGATGGAGCTGACGTCATCACACACGTGATGATGTCAGCTCCAAAAGCACGAAAATTAAAACATTTCAAAAACAAATGAAAAAAATCGGAAATGAAGGGGTGCCACTCAGGAATCGTGGCACCCCATTATTGGGACCCCAAAACTCGGTAAAAACCGAGTAATTCGGGATGGTTGGGAGGTCTGCTCTCAACATCTTGGCTCAAGAATTCTGATCAAAGACAATAATAGGGAGGAAACAGGGGTCCAAAATTAAGGGCATTTTTTAAATATCACTGTAATTTACTTAAAAGGTTAAAAGAACACCAATTTTGCATAGAGTTGCATTTTCTGAACTACTGAATGTATGATTCTGTAATGTCTAGCATTCTGGGATTACTGACTCCTGTAATCCTCTGTAATTTACCTGAAAATCAAAAATGTTATCAGGTGCAGGGCAAAAATATAAGGCAAAATCAAGAACATTCTGCAAAATTTAGGACAGCTGAGAGGTATGAATGAATGACTTTATCACTGCTCTTCAAGTTGTACATAGCTGGTAGCCCCTCTTAGAATAATTTATCGCTCCCCTCTGTCAAACATAGCTGGTAGTCCCCCTCCCCCAGCTATTAAGAAGGCTGACATTTACTTTCTTGTTGCAGCATGCTGTGGAGATTAAAAATGGGTTAACACAATTCAACCCATGTATTTTATTGTTTCATTCAAATATATGTAGATGTTCAGACAGCACCACTTTGATTTTATTCTATTATAACTGATGGGGGGAGCACATTCTTCCTACCGGATGTGTATAAATGATAAATGAATAAATAAATTTGCTATAAACTGATGGGTGGAAGTAGGAAAGGCAACTGGCACTAGTGGAGAGTCATCCAAGTCAAGGGTGCGTAATATAATAACTGTAAACTGATTAAATGTGCTAACACTCCAAATAATAGATTATCTCTGGCTGCAATTGCATAGCCAAGCAAACTGAACACATCCTGTGCACAGGCCTATTGCTCATCTTCACAGGTTAAATTTGCACACATTGTTCTAGTTTGCTCCTAGAAGAACACACTTCTGAATTATTAAAAGCTGCAAAGCTTCCATTTCAAACTTTGAATCATTTTCCTTGGACTTACCAGTTTTCCATACATTTATTTATCTGGAAATCTGCCACATAGATGATATTGTGGTACACTGAGTATTTACGAGAAGAATCAAGAAAAACATTTCAAATATATTACTAATGGAGTGTGTACATAGCAAAGGGAATGTCTACATCGTACCTCTCGTGTCCAAATTTTTGCCTCATATTTTTGGTATGTTTCTCCTAAAATCTGTGGTTTTCTGGCAAATCACTGGCTAATCATTCAGGACTAAAGTGAGAAAATAATGGCAGACATTTGAGTTTTTAACTTCATATACTTAAGAAAATTCATGCTAATGCAAAACCTATAATTCTATGAATTTTCTAAGGCTGTAAGAGCAATACTTAAAAAGTGTCCTTATTTCTGGGCCTTTGTAACCCCCCCATTACTTGAGGCTTTGTCCAGATTTCTTGCTACAAGAAGTATGGTGTGCATTAAAAAAAAATCTTGTTTTGAAACAAGTCATTCACTAAGATAATACCATTAAATGGAGACCATACCTCTCAAAATGTCCAGATTTTCAACTCTTATTTTAATTTGTTCCTCATAAAATCTGTGGTTTTCTAATAAATCATCGGGATGCTCTAAGGATTGAAGTCACTAAATAATGGCATACGTTTCAGACTTCAAATCCTCTAGAAAATGGAAGTTAAAACAAACCTTGTAAACTTAGAAAGTTACCAGAATAACAACAGTAATATTTAAAATGTGTCTCTAGTTTTGAGCTTTGTCCAGCTTTCTTGCACTAAGAGGTTGAGAGGTATGGAGAACACTTGTACTGCAATGAGGGACGCACATATACACAAGTCTTACAATGCAATAAATACAGGCAAACACAAGATACAATGGTAGAAATTATAATGAACACTGTAATCCTCTTCCATACATAAAAAAAAACTTGTGTGATCAACAGTACAATTTGTGTATAACAAAGCAGACAGCAAAAAGTATAATTTCATTAGCAATCTCCAATTTTCACACCACCATGCAGCTGAATGTTTAAACTGAAAGTTCCAAAAAGACTTTTTCAATCTCATAGCTAATAACCAAACACACCAAAGCCACTGGTAAGAAGAGGGGCAGAACCGAATACCAAGGGATAAAATCTGTATTACACATAATAATGACAGTTGTTTAGCGATCTTCAACAACTGAAAGCTTTAGGTATTTAGTATCACCAATTTCCTGTTAAATTTTTGCTTTGTTTGCTCAGGATCGCTAAACAACGGGCATTTTATGTGTAATACAGTGGATGATTTTACCCCCCCTTTATATTTGGATCTGACAGTATAATTTACCAGTGATCTTGGTAAACTCTGAACAGCCCAATTATTATACCCCTATAACCTGACTATCAGTACTCACCAAGGACTTATTTCACAGGAAGCCTGAAGATCCAGGTTAATGAGTGCATTTACTCCAGCTGCACAGTCTTCCATTTAGTTTTGATGGTCTGGGAACTCAATGTCTACACAGTTGCCCTGCGCTCACATAAGTCAGTGGGACTGCCAGGAAGTGGCTGGGCTGTCTCCCCCCCCGCAGTCTGAAAATGTTCCATCAATGTACCGCATTTGGCAGTACATTGTTTTCAACTTTACAGATTTGCTAAGATTTTTTTTTTTTAATTTTGGTGCATGCTTTTACTGCTTATAAGTTAAGGTAGCAAAAGGGGGAGGCGTGTGCCTCTACACCAAAGCCTAAATCCACCACTGTATAGGTACCTGTGTTTTTATTTTTTCTCTTCAAAGTATTATTTTCCAGTAGTTCTTTAATATTCTTTCCCTTTTTGTACACAAATCTCATAAAAACTAAATTTGAATAAGAGGCAACCTTGGACCAGTTCTTAATAACTTCCCTAATGATATGTGCATCATTTTTGAAATTCATTATGTGAGCTCCTTTAAAATTTTTCATCCCCACTTTCTTTCACTTCCTTATAATTACGCTCATAGTTTCTATCAGCATAAAAGACTTGGTCATTCCCCAATATGGGACTATATCTCCCTTGCCTGCATTTCTTAAACTCCTTCATGACTTCTTCAGTTAATGTATTGGGATATTTTCTTTCCAGAAACATAGTTTTAAGTTTAGAACATTTCACCAAAAAATCTAGATCATCAGAGGTCATCCTAGACCTATGTATGAACTGCCCTTTGATAATACTATTCTTTTGTCTAAATGGGTGTACACTGCTAAAAAAACATATGAATTGAGAAAAGTATGTTTCCTAAAAACTGTATATTTAAATCCCCCCGTCTCAATCACTTTGTGAATGGCAACATCCAGATAATTTAATTTATCCCTCTTAATGTTATTTGTGAATTTCAAAAAATATGTAGTTTTCTAATATATTCAAGAAATGTCTAATCCTCGTACTGACCCTGTCCAAGCAATACATATATTGTCTAAATATATTTTATATAAATTCCATTTTTCTACCAAAAAAAATTAAAAATATATTTTTTCTCCCAAATGGACGAGACAATATTAACAACAGCCCCCATTGCCACAACCCTCATTTGCTTGAAAAGTTCTCCCTCAAAATAATAAAAAAAAATTATCCAGGCCAGTTCCATTAATTCAAAGGTTAGTCTGCATTGATCATTAGTGAATGTCTTACTATCAATTAGGGCTTCTTCAAAATACTCCAGCCCAATTTTGTGGGGAATAACAGTAAAAAGGTCTTGAATGTCAGTCGTACCACATAACAGATCTTCTCTAAATAAATTATTCTTAATGTGCCTCAAAAAAATCCCAAGAGTCATTTAATATACCTGTGAGTTCAATCCAACCTCCTTTTAATTTACAATCCAAAAATGTAGCTATAGGATAGGTTTTTGAACCCTTGGCCACCACTATAGGTCTAAATGGTGGATCCACCATGTCCTTATGTACCTTAGGAATTCCAAAGAGGGAAGGGATGGTAGGTCTATCTAACCACATATATTGAACATTTTTTCCATCAATCATCCAATCCTTTAAGAATTATTTTAGTGTGAAGTCAATTTTTTTGAAGAGCAATATTTATTTAATTTTTTGACACACTTGAATATCTACTTTCATCATTCAGTAGATCTATCATTTTTCCTACATAAAGGATGGTGTCCATTAATACAATCCTACCACATTTTTATTCTGTCTTAAACCATCATGTAGTTCTCTTTCCTCTTTGGAGAGGTTGGGATACACTTTGCTACCCTGTAGTGCCTGTCTAAGTTCCTTTTCCATTGTAGTTTAAAATTCCTTAACTGTGGATGCATAGGGGGTTATATATACTTCTTTTTCTAAGTCTATTGTCCTGTGTTTTCTTTTCAATAGGGAACAATAACTCTATTTTTTTCTTCCTAATGAATAATTTAAGATCTATCAACACTTGGATATTACTTTTGCTAGTTGGAATGAACTTCAAACCTTTAGTAAACAAGTTAAAAATATTTAACTTCCAAACTGCTACAATTAAACATATTAAAATTCCTAAATGTGTAGTTATTACCTTCACAGATAATTTCCTCAAATTTCAGACTTGAACCCACACTGATTAATATCTCCTCCTGTCCATTCCCTTGTTCATATTGGACCGGTAGTAATGAATTGGTGTTTTCTGCCTCATGCTCTCTGATCTTCTCAGTGGAGGATACTCTAAAAGGTCCTCTAAATTCAAATTATTTCCATCATCTGGTATGTCAACATAGTTGTGTCTTAAAAAAATGACAAAAAACAAAAATGGACAAGGAATTCCACTTCTTTAATTCCAGTACTCTTAAAAACTAAGCGCTTTCACCAGTACCAAATGGCTTCTTCAGAGTTAATAAGAGATAAATAAATCACTTCCTTTATATTTAAAATACATGTTATCCATCCAATCAATTAACCTGGTTCCTGAATATTTAATTAATTCAAAAGCAAGACTCCCCTTCCAAAAAGTAACATATATATATATATATTATTCTATCTAGGCAAGTTTACAAAGTCTAAAAGGTAATTACATAAATGTAGCATTAAAAAAAAAATATATATATATATATATATATATATATATATATATATATCATGTTTTATATGTGCAAAAATACAAATACAAAATTTCATAAACACTGCAGCCATAATTATAAAACTTTCAAAAATATATATGTTACCATTGTAACTAAATGCTAAATTTCTTTGCCCTTTGTTTTAATACTGGCATAATGGATATATTATCATTCAGTCCAGGGGGACATGTTACATTTAATTTGCCATTTATATTCTAATTTTTCTACTCTAAGTTCATTATCTCCCCCTCTTTCACTTGGAATCACTCAATCAAGTACAAACAAACTAAACTTCTTGTAATTAGGACATGTAGTACTATGAATAAACAGGACAATATGTATATCTTTGTTCTTAATTGCCCTAAGATGTTCTGCTATTCTGTCTTCAAGTCTCCTTATATTTTTTCCCATGTAAAAACCTGGGCAGGTGCTGCATCTAGCCAAGTATACTAACATATTTAAATTGCAACTACATCTGCCCGGGCATGGTATAGACCTGTTGTATCCAACACCTGTCACATATGGGCCATCATAAATGTATTTGCAATACCTGCAAGCCCCACATTTGTACATAACTGAATGTATACTTTTAGAAATTGGCCTCTTTAAAATGTTTTTAATATTTTTTTCCCTGAAAAAATGCTACTCTTGGTGTCTGTCCCAATCTCTGCTTCATATTCATATCAAAACTTGTGTCCCATATTCTCCTGATAATTTCTAAAATTGTGGACGTTTGGTGGTTGTATCTCAATATAAGGGCATCTGATTTGTAAGGTTCAACTTTCGTCACTGGATATTGATTTCTGCCCCATAAAATCGGAGGAAAGGACGTGTTTCTCTTCCTTAGTACTTCATTTCGCACCTCCAAAAGTAATTTCAGTGGGTGTCCTCTGTCCAAAAACATACCAATTAGAGTATATATTTCTTCTTGGTATGTACTATTGTCACTGATTGTGTGACAACCTTACCATTTGGCCCTTAATAATACTTTTACACTGGTGGAATGGATGGCAATTTTGATAGTATAGTAATGAATTACTATAAGTTTCTTTCCTAAAAATATTACTTTGTAAGCCATCCAGTGTTTTTGTGAGATGAATATTTGCACATATAAAACATGATATATATATATATATATATATATATATACATATATATATATATATATATATATAAAACACATATTCAATACCAAGTTATTAACTGAATATGCTACATTTATTTATGTAATTACCTTTTAGACTTTGCAAACTTGCCTAGATATAATAATATATATGTATGTTACTTTTTGGAAGGGGAGTCTTGCTTTTGAATTAATGAAATATTCAAGAGCCGGGTTAATTGATTGGATGGGTAATATGTTTTTTAAATATAAAGGAAGTGCTATATTTATCTCTTATTAACTCTGAAGAAGCTATTTGTTAATGGCTAAAGTGCTTAGTTTTTAAGAGTACTGGAATTAAAGAAGTGGAATTCTTTGTTTTTAGTTTTTGTCATTTTTTTTACTAGTTTCATCTTTATTCGGTACAGTTTTGTTTATAGTTGTGTCTTAAAACACAACTATTACCTATATTTATAGTCCCTTCATTAAATCACAAATTAAAATTTCTCTTGTCATTAGGCTTAGATTAGCTCCAGATTTTATATTCCATAATAGCTCTATCCAATTTGTTACATTTCCTTTTATAAATAAAAACACATCTTTCATCATCTTTCTTTTTGATGAAATATTTCAACTTCACAACCTCCACTGTGAACATAAGATCAGAGACAACTGCTCTAGTAAGTATCTATTTCATTAAATAAAACATATATTTGTCTTTCATTCTCCCTAATAATAGCCTTCATTATATCAAAACCACAAGTATCAAAAATTTGCAACAATTCAACATGAAATTCCGTGCCCTCTTTGACATTATTGGGGTATTTAAAAACACGTAGCCCTTTCGGGACAATACCCCTCTGGATATATTTTTTTCATATAGCTATTTTCCCGTCCCAAAGTCTTGTATTTTAAAAGAAAATCATGTAATTTGTTAACACACACATCTTAAGTGTCCACCACCTTATTATTAGTACCTTGTTCATTTGTATTCATATTAGGGGAATGAGCAGAGGAAATAATTAACCTTACCGTTTAACCAAGCTCCTACTATTTCCTTGTCTTTCTGAATTCATATTAATAGCCTGCATGTTGTTAACATAAAAATGATTGCAGTCACCTTGGCTCTGCACTTGCTGTTTATTCAATGTAGATGTTCTTTCAATACTCTTCCAGTCTCATTCTGTGTAGTTTCTGTGTTCTGGGTAAAAGAAATACATGGGAAGCCATTGACGCCTTGAGAGTAATCCAAATGATTAGCCTCCAGCAGATCCACTTCTGGCATACTTAAAACTTCCAGTTTCCAATGATGTAAGTCTTTCAACTGTTTAGTTCACCCTTCCTGGTTAGGGGGTATCACCGAACTTAAGCTGCTCATGGCGACAATGAAATACATTAATCTAGAGCATGTCTGAGTAAGCAGGCTCACTAATTGTGCCAACTAGCCAGTAAAATCACAAAATTCATAACTTCCTCTCTTTATATTGGTCTCCTCAGTCATTCCAACTCCTCCATATTTACCACTAAGAACACACAAAAAAGGAGGAATCAAAAGCGCTAAAAAATCCAAAATACACAAAAAAGCTAAAACTGGAAAGGAATAAAATACCAAATAAAATAAACTGAATGACTGTTTCCAATAAATGGTAGACCACTTTATTAATGCTTAACTTTGTCACTGCATTTTCATCTCAATAAAAGGACTTCATCAGATACAATGCTAAAATACTAGTCTGCATAAATACTGTATCTACAATGTATAATCAAAAACAATTCACCAATAAATACCTTAATTGTCTACTTATTCCCAATACCTAAAAGTAAACCATACTCAAATCTACACACTTTAAGTATGTATACATATCTTATAAAAAAATAATACATATAAAAAGTATATAAAAATTGTATAAAATATAATGAAGGCTAAACAATGACATCTAGTGGAGGGAATCTTTAAATTGCAATGAAATATAATATAACTCATTTAAAATGTATGCATGTGCCAACAAGTGCTGAAAACATTCAAAATATCTTCAATAAAAGAAACAAACATGTAAAATAAAATAATCCTACCTATGAATCATTTTATAACCTGGCAGATCTTAATTTTGAAATGGGGCACTGGAAATGTATTAATTTAACAATGTTACTTTATTAGCTTCCAGCACAAGCCACCAATAAAGGTTACGGTACTCTATTTTTGTCTCCCATGGTCCCCCCCATGGGTCTTGATTAACAGCTTCCAATACAAAAAATAAAAAAAAACTTCCCTTAGTACAATCCAAGGTGTGGTTATAAAGTACATTTTTATGTCCCTATTGTTGATTTCATTTATATGTTCATATATTCTCCTTTTTAATTTATGTATGGTTTTCTCTGTGTAGAATGCATCACATTTTTCACATATGGCTAAATAAATCACCCCCATACTATTACAATTTGAATAAGTCATGGTCTATATATATGTATATATATATATATATATATATATATATATATATATATATATATGTCTTTAACTTCCACATACACTGCCTTTGTATTAAAAATAAAAGGACATTGATTACAGGATCCACATTTACAGGTACCTGTTTATTTTTTTTATTCTCTCTCTCCAAAATATTATTTTCCGGTAGCTCTTTAATATTCTTTCCCTTTTTGTACACAGATCTGAGGATCCTTAAAAAATATTTCTAAATCTGAATAAGAGGCAAACCTAGACCAGTTAACTTCTCTAATGACATTTTTAAAATTCATTATATAAACTCCTTTAAAATTTTCATCCACACTTTCTTTCACTTCCTTATAACTACAATCATTATTTCTATCAGTATAAAAGACTTGGTCATTCCCCAAGATGGGACTATATTTCCTTTGTCTGTATTTCTTAACCTCCTCCATAACTTTTTCAGTTAATGTATTAGGATATTTTCTTTCCAGAAAAATCTTTTTAAGTTTAGAACACTCCTCCAAAAAAATCTAGATCATCAGAGGTCATTCTAGACCCATGTATGAACTGCCCTTTGATAATGCTCTTCTTTTGTCTAAATGGGTGTGCACTGCTAAAAAATAGATATGAATTTAAAAAAGTATGTTTCCTAAACACTTTAGATTAAAATCCCCCATCTCAATGACCTTGTGAACGCTAACATCCAGATAATTTAATTTATCCCTCATAATGTTTTGTGTATTTCAAAAAAATCTGTAGTTTTACTAATATATTCCAGAAATTCATCTAATTCTCATACTGTCCCTGTCTAAAAAAATACATATATCATCTAAATATCTTTTATATGAATTCCACTGTTTTACAAAAAACAAATTAATAATATATTTTTATACCAAATGGACAAGGCAATATTAGCATATGTGGGAGCACAACAGGCCCCCATTGCCACACTGAAAAATTCACCTTCAAAATATAAAAAATTATGCAGGACCAGTTCCATTAATTCAACATATAGTCTGTATTGATCATTAGTGAATGCCTTACTATCAATTAAGGCTTCCTCAAATCACTCAAGCCCAATTTTGTGGGGAATAACAATAAAAAGGTCTTGAATGTCAATCGTCACAAATAGATCTTCCTTAAATAAATTAGCCTTAATGTGCCTCAAAAATCCCAAAAGTCCTTTAATATACATGTGTGGTCAATCCAAACTTCTTTTAATTTACAATCCAAAAATTTAGCTATAGGATAGGTTTTTGAACCATTGGCCACCACTATAGGTTAAATGGTGGATCCACCATGTCCTTATGTACCTTTGGAATTCCAAAGTGGGAAGAGATGGTAACCACAAATATTGAATTTTTTTTTTATTAATCATCCTATCCTTTAGGAATTCTTTGAGTATGGTTTACTTTTAGGTATTGGGAATAATTAGACAATTAAAGTGTTTATTGGGTAATTGTTTTTGATTATATGTTGTAGATAAAGTACTTAAGGAGAGAAGTATTTTAGCACTGATGAAGTCCTTTTATTGGGATGAAAGCGTGGTGAGAAAGTTAAGTGTTAATATAGTGGTCTACCATTTATTGGAAATGATCATTAAATTTATTTTATTTATTTGGTATTTCACTCCTCCTAGTGTTATTTTTTTTTATGGCAGAGATATACCCTGAAATTCAGAAAGAGTATAATGTGCAATAAGCTTTTACCACAAGAGGTCAGACTTCATGGTAACACTTGGTCTGGTAGATTTGCTAATGCTGTCATGTGCTCTTCTCCAGAAATTCCTGTGGTATGTAATTTAAGCAGATGGGGTGATTCAAAAACTATTGTGATCATCAATTCAAATCAGTGAGAGAGAGACTGCTCTGCAAATAATTTTAGCAAAGTTCAACAAAGCGGTAGTGTGGGGAGGGGGCGATATTGAATGAATACCTGTGTGTCTGTGCGTACATGTATGTGTTAGAGTAAGTGACAGGGTGACTGCGCCAATTCAGCACATAGCCAGCCAGTGGTAATTATTGCTGCAATGTGCTTTTTTAGCAGTGGTAGTAATTAAGGGTGATTCAGAGACAGACACATTAGATAATAATGAGGTCTTCCTCATTACAGCTATATCTGTCACTGGATTGCTTTATAACCTTTTACAAATACTCTGCAGTAACTCACAGTGATGCTTTCTCTGTAGATACTTACCACATCATGTGAGCTTGCAGATTCTACCTTGCTTCATCATATATTACATGCTGCTTATTTGTTAGCTTCAAGAATTAAGAGTCTACCTCACATAAGTAGTTGCATTATTTGTTGTGTTTCTCTTATCCAACTGTATTTACTATCATTTTTTTCTAATGCTCATGGCTAGCACAGGACTCTCTAACATGGCAGTGGCACATTCAATTTTGATTTATTAATGGAGATATGGAAAAATATTCCATATTTTTCATAATCTTTTTGCAATAACTCTTAGGTTCATAGGTAGGTACTAGGCTATTGGCCCTAGGGCCTATATAAGCCTAGCCAAAAGGTACCCTGGCTTTCGCCACCCAAGAAAATTATTTTCCTGTGCCACTGTTGGTGAATTTCCCATCTTCCATCCAATCATCAAGATTTTTCTTGGAGTGCTAATGAGGAGCTTTGTTTGATATAGATAGGTAGTTTGTTCCAGAGTATGGGAAGTCTCTGGGACAGGAATATATCCCTCCAGCATACTCTGTTTATTGTGGTGACAAGGTTTAGGTCCCTAGAGCATGTAGCTCCTAGGGATTGGGATTTCTTTAAATGGAGCATGTCTAAAAGCTCTGGGTTTGACATAGCTTTGTGTGTTAGGCAGAGATCACCTCTAAGTAGGTGCGACTGGGTAAAGCTGCAGTTTTTTGAGACGGTCTGCGTAGGGCATCTGTTTGAGGCCAGTAATCCTCTTTGTGAGGTATTTCTGCAGCCTTTCCAGTTATTGTAGATGTCTTGTGAGGTACATACCAAAAGGGGCATTGTACTCTATAATGGGTCTAATGAGTGATGAGTAGAGGGGGGAACAATGACCTCTTTTTTCCTGGATGAGAAACCTTTTGTGATGAGATGTGCCATGTAGAAGGATTTCCTGACTACTGTGGCAATGTGATTATCAAAGGAGAGACTACTGTCCACCTGTGTACCAAGGTCTCTTATCACACTTTCAGTGTTAAGTAGACTACCACCTATGTGGTAGTTCATGGGTACAGAGTTTTTACCAAAAGGGATGACAATGCACTTTTTTGGCATTGAGCTTGAGGCCCTGGCTTTGACACCAGGCATCTGTCTCAGTGAGGCCCTTTTGTAGGATGTCCACATCTTTTGAAGTTTTGATTATGGCTCCTAGTTTGCAGTCATCTGTGACCTTCATTAGCCAAAGACCTCCTGTGTTAGCCTGTACTTCAGAGAAGTAGATACCAAACAGGAAAGGACCCAGGACTGAACCCTGTGGTACTCCACTTGTTACTCGTCTGAAGTTGGATTTGGAGTCTGCTACTTTCACAGTGTGGGTTCTGTCAGTGAGCCAGTTGGCAACTCATCTTGTGACATAGGGATTTATACCTAGTTTAGTGAGTTTATCTATAATTCCAGAGTGGGGGATGGTTTCGAAAGCCTTGGCGAGATCTAGATAGGCTGTGTGAACCACCTTACCCTCATCTATGGCTTTGGTGACTGCTTCAAAGAAGTCTATCAGGCTTAGGAGACATGATCTGCCTTTTACAAACCCTAACTGGGTGGGGTCCTGAGTCTGGAGATTACCAATGTCATTGTTTATAAGTTCCATGATGATACATTCCATAGCCTTGCAGACCAGGCTCGTTAGGCTAATGGGGCAGTAGTTTCCAGAGTCTGTGGTGGCTCCCCCTTTGTAGAGTGGGATAACCGTCACTGTGCACCATTCAGTTGGCACACAGCCTGAGGTGAGGTTATGATTGAACATGATACTTAGGTGGAGTGCCAGTTCATTCTGTAGTTCATGTAGAACACAGCCTGGGATGTTGTCTGGTCTCATGGATGTGGTGTTCTTGGCTTTGAATAGTGTGTTTTTTACCTGTGCAGCTGTGATTACAGGAACTTTGCATTCTTCTGGTATAGAGATGGGCCATTTAGGGGATGACGGGGGAGGGGGGGTATAGTTAGCACTGAACCTATCTGCCAGGATGTTGGCAATATCAGTTGGTTCTGTATATTTAGTGCCATTGTGCTGTAACTCGGAGCAGATCTGAGTGTTGCCATTGAGATTTTTGACATACCTATAGCATGATTTGTGGTTGGCTTTAGTCAGTGGCAATTTTCTTTTCGTAACTAGTTTTGGAGGATTTTATGAGGGATCTCAGCTTCTTACTGTGGCTGACCAGGGAGTTTCTCCAATCATGGGATTTTACTCTTTTTTGCAACAGTTTTTCTTCTGTTGTAGGTTTTGTTTATGGCAGGGGACCACCAGATTGGCTTCCTCTTTTTGGAGGATTGCATCTTGGTTCTTTTAGGGATTGCATGATCCATGAACTCGTGTAAGTGCTTATAAAGTGCATTTGTGTAGGATTCAGCAGTCATACCTCTATTGTCCGTCAGCATGGGTGTCATGAGGTTTGCCACTTCTGTCTTAAGAAGCATGAAGTTGGCTTTGGAGAAATGTTTTACTGTGGTTTCCCTAATGGGGGGGTGGAGGAGGGATGTGGATGTCTAGGGTGATTAGCTTGGGGTCGGATCTGACCAGCGAGGAATTGACCTCTGGTGTGGAGCACCGGTTGCCCATGTTGGTAATAACCAGGTCTAGGATATTGCTGCCCCTGGTGGGGTGTGGATAAGTTGATCCAAGGGATTGGAATTTATGAATTCCAGAAAACGTTGAGCACAAGAGTTGGTACATGAGTACCAGTAACTTCAGTAACTTAAGCACCTCACATCCCACAGTAAAGTTTTGACTGCGCATGACTACCAGATCATGGTAGCTTATAGATATCACCTTGATTTCTAATGTTAGCTTACAGGTTATATTAATAATTTTACCTCAAATAAATTGTTATATTTCTGAATGCGTTTACCTTGTCCAACATTCTTATAGCCATTTCTGTGCAACACCCACTGCTTGCACAGGCCGACCTAAAATAATATCACCCTTCATGTTTGTTTTATTAATGATTTAAAAATGTGCATAATTTTCATTACCTTCCACAAATACGTTTCAGTAATTCAAATCCTGCAGTGCACATTGGTGGCTTCACTGTGCACATATTCTGTATAATGTCAACGTCCACATGCCACCATTCTTCCTAAAGCTAAGTGTATTAATATTGAGATACTGCTATTAAAATGCAAATATTTCTAATATTCATAACTGCAAGAAAATCAAAGCCATGCAGCTAAGAATGTATGCGTGTTACAAACATTTTGTTATGCCACTTTTTACTACCACCCTTTCATGCATGCCTGCCCACTTAACAGTCTTGCTTTCAAGTTCACTGCTGAATTATCAATGAAAGTACATTTGATAATTCATGAAAAATATATCTCATCTTGATTTTTTTCATACATACATAGGTAAGGTTTAACAGCTTCTAGATGACATCTTTAATGCTAAGGTTGTGTACTGTGAGATTTTGTCATCAATCTACAAATATTGCCAGTATTCATAACTGCTGGAATCCCTAGCCACAACAATGCACTGCATCTCTTATTGCTCTGAGTAACTCAAAGGCACAGTGAATGTACAGTGGTACTGCATGTATTTACCCTGACTGACTAGCTTTTGCACAGAAAATTTCTCATTTATAGTAATTGCTATACATGTTGGGTTACAGTAAACAACAAGTAAACACATGCCCACCTCAACACACACACACACAAGATGCAAGTGAAGGTAGAAGTCCGCCTACAAATGCTTTGCTGTTAAAACCCCAAAATGAATTTCTTTCCTCCTTATCACACTCTGAAGAAACAATGGACAATATGAAAATATCTGCCTTCCACTGCCTTGATTTGTGCTTTAAATGTACTCACAGGAAAGCAGAACTTGGATTTATAAAACCCTACCATACATAGTTCTGTTACTGCTCTACTAAGTCAGAACACCTTTTACATGAATCCTACTTCTCCAAGTCCACAACTGCCAATTTTGAGTTACTAGCATTAATATGTAAGCATTGCTAAAATTCATAACCATTGAAAAACGACGCATAGTTCAGGGTGGACCCATATTACCCACCTCCATTTTGTGGGCATGGCAACTTGGACTGGGTAGTGGAAAGAACTAGCCATAGCAATGTACTGCATAATGTTGACAACAAAGTGTCATATCTATCCAGGTGCAGTGAGGAAACATTGTCAATACAGTACATACCTATAAATTTCAAGTTTTTGCCAGCAATAACTGTGACTGGGTAGTGGAAAGTAAAAGTAGTAATGCTAATGCACTTTCTTCTTTTGTAAACACTAATAGGTATGTATCCCATGCCCCGCCATACATACACAACAGTATTCCAGCTGCCAGCAGATGGAAACTATTATGACAGCCCACCATCATGTGTACGGCAACACCGACTCAGTATCAGAAAACCAAAACATTTTCAGCTCATTGCAAGTATTAATAATGGCAGTGCTCTAGTCCCAGAACCGCAGGTATGCAGGTACATGCACACAGATTGAGGCACACACACACACACACACTAGGAAATGATGGACCAACAATCAGTATAGTTTAGTACAGTTGTTGCCAGCCAAAGTTTGACACAAATTCTCCAGACAGTGGATATACTAACCCAGACTTAGTAGTGGAAAGTCAGAATTACACAACAGTGGCAGCATTCCCCCTGGAGTGAGACCAGATGGCTTAGTGGTTAAGGTATTCGCCTCCCATTAATAAGGTACAAGGTTCGATCCTGACCTCCGACAAATGCCTGTTTGGAGTTTGCATGCTCTCTCTCTCTGTCTCCATGGGGTTGCTCCCATGTCTGAAAAACATGCTGAGTGTTTCCATCTCAAACTCACCAATGGATGGAGCTGTGGGCAGCAGCACAGACTATACATGGTGTCCTGTAGGGGGAAGAGTTGTACAGACCAACCACTTTGAGCATCTACTGTGGTGTGCAGTATCCTCAAGATAGGAGAACATAGATCACAGACTGCACACCGTGGCAGGGCTAGCCACTCTAATGGTGTAAAATATGGCTCTAGGTGATTTGGTCATGTTGACTGTCACCAAAAATGGGCATGGGTAGTTACCGGTGATAAGTGGATTGAAGACCCTGCCTACTCTGACCCATGCCAGGGACCCATGCTAGTGGTGGGAGAGGTATATGTGCCCTTATTGGCCAGTTTGTGCCCACCATAAAGCCCAGCAGCCCCAGGTCAATAATCTACTGGCTGGCCGGTATCTAGTTGCCCAGCCTGGGTTACCTAGGATAGCTCTGTTGAGCGAAAGCTGGACATAAAACCAACCAACCTGCCAAACATGAACCGATAATTGCTACGCTTAATGTAGGTTCACTGACTGGATGCAGCTTGGAAGTGGATGACATGATGATACAGAGGAGGCTGGACATCCTATGTATCCAGGAAATGAGATGGAAGGGCAGTGCAGCAAAGCCACTTGGCTTGGGATGCAGAGTCTACTACTCAGGTGGAGGGCAGACTAGAAATGGTGTAGGAATTGTGATGAGAGAGGGGCTCCAGAAGGCAGCAAGGTATATATCATCAGAATTAATGACACTCATGGCAGTCAGACTCCAGTGTAATGATAGGGCAGTATTCATAATCTCAGCCTATGCCCCACAGCAGGTTTGTGATAGTGAGTAAAAGAGTGCATTCAGACAGCAGTTGCAGGACCTACTAGATAAAGCAGGACAACATGAATTGGTGTTGATAATGGGTGACTTGAATGCACATATCAGGACAGACAGAACAAGATATGAGGACTGCCTTGGGTCCACATGGGTGGGGCAACAAGAATAATGGAGAAGTCATTCTAGACTTCTGTCTGGCAAATGGCTTGATAGTAGCCAACACATGGTTCAGAAAAAGAGACGGCCACAGGATCACATACAAGAGTAGTCAACATGCAACTCGGGTAGACTTCCTCCTAGTAAGGAAAAGGCACTGGGGCAGAATCCATGATTGCAAAGACATCCCCAGTGAAAGTCAGCCCACAGCATGAACCACTAGTTGCCACAATCAGCTGCAAGCAGTGGTCAGAGAAAGCTCTAAGGTCATCAGAGACCAGGCTGAAGACCTGGAAGTTGATTGGAAAGAAAGTACAACAGTTCAAGGAATTACTCTGGGCTCTAGCACCCCAAGAAGCGGGGGAAATAGGTGGAGTTGACGAAGAATGGCAGCGCCTAAAACAGCATGTGTTAGGACTACAGAAAAGATATGTGGCCGAGCCAGGTATGGAAATAAGGTACATAAGGAACGCTGGTGGTGGAGTGCAGAAGTCCAGGAAGTCATCAAAAGAAAAAAGGAGTGCAGGAAGAAGTGGGAGACAGAAAAGACTGACCAGGCTCGGAAGGGCTACTGGTTGGTTAATAAAGAAGCTAAGAAAGAAGTTACAATAGCAAAGAATAGGGCATCGGAGGCATTGTACCAACTTTTGGAAAGTGACTCAGTAAGGGGCATAAAGAAACTATATCAGGTTGAAAGGCAAAGACAGAAAGATGAAGATAGTCAGACTCCCTTCATAATGGATGCCAGCAACAACCTGCTCACCAGCCCAGAGGACATCAAAGGCAGATGGAGGGAGTATTTCCAGCAGTTTCTGAATGAAGAAAACCCCACAGAAGCTGTACTGCCCCAGAAACAGCCTACAATGAGAGAAGAGGAGGAGCCCACCCTAGAAGATGTAAGAACAGCACTAAGGAAGATGAAGTCAGGGAACGCAGCAGGCTCAGATGAGGTCACAGTAGATATGATAAAGATGCTGGGTGAGATAGGGGAGAAATGGCTCCTGAGGGTACTAATAGCAGTGTGGAGAAAAAGGCGTATCCCAGATGACTGTAGAATAAGCATAGTCATGCCAGTGTACAAGTACAAAGGGGACATCCACAACTGTGGGCAGTACAGAGGCATCAAACTCCTATCACACTTCATGAAGGTTCTGGAGAGGGTGATTGATAAAGGGATATGCAGAGTAGTAGAATGTAAGATGGGAGATGAAAAGTTTGGATTCAGATCAGGATGCAGCAGAAATGACCCGATGTTTGCATTGAGACAGATACTTGAGAAGAAGCTAGAGATGAGGACAGAGTCCAACTGGGCATTCCTAGACTTGGAGAAAGCATATGACAAGGTCCCAAATAAGCTGATCTGGGCAGTACTGTGGTGGTTTGAAGTCCCATAAACATTGGTCGAATTAGTGCAGACTATGCACAAGGACCCAATGACTCAAGTACGGACAGTGTTCGGCCTCACAGAGGGGTTCCCAGTGGGTGTGGGTGTACATCAGGGTTCAGCTCTGAGCCCACTGCTATTCATACTGGTGGTGGACTACATTAGCAAACCGGTTGGAGGGGACGGATCAACAAAACTGCTGTATGCAGACGAAGTGGAAGTACAGGCAGACTCTGAGCTAGAACTTCAGCAAAGGATAGGGAGAATGGAATGCAAATCTGAAGGCACATGGGAAGAAACTAAGCACAGGTAAGACAGTGGTAATGGCAGCAGATTGAGGAAAACAGAAGAAATTGAGAATAGAGATAGAAGGGAAGATAGTGGAACAGATAAACAGCTTCAAGTATCTGGGAGGAGTAGTCGAGGAGAAGGGTAGTCTGAATGAAGAGGTCAAAGCTAGAATCAGAGGGGCTGCAGCCAACTGGCATAGAGTATCAGGTGTACTCTGACAGATGAATGCCAAAGAAGCTGAAAAGTAAGGTGTACAAGACAGTGGTGCGACCAGTACTACTGTATGGTACAGAAACCTGGGCGGTAAAGGCAGAACAGGTGAAGAAGCTAGAGGTGATGGAAATGAAGTGCCTGAGATGGGTGGTAGGTTGCACACTGTGGGACAGATGAAGAAATGAGGATATAAGAGCAGAAGCTAAAGTAGATCCAATTGCAGAAAAGATCAAAGAGAACAGATTACGGTGGTTTGGGCACATCTGTAGAAAAGCGGAAGACAATCTGTTGAGGAAGATTTGGGACAGACAGGAAGAAGGTAAGAGGAAGCGAGGATGTCAAGCAAAGATGTGGATGGATTGTGTGAAAGAAGATCTGAGACAGTCAGGCATGAATGTTGAAGAAGGCAGGAGTATGGCACTAAATTGAGAGAGTTGGCGACAGTTAACATGATACCCTGACCCCATATAGAAAAATAGGAAAAAGGGGGCTGATGATGATGATGGCAGCCTTCCCCCTTATCAGAAGTGTGAAGCCCAGAACTGCCAGTCCTTAAAAAATGAAACTTAAAATATGAATGCTGGACAAAAACCATAAATTCTGGAACTTGTACTAATGGCATTTAAGTGCCCCCGACCTTACTACCCATATATACTATCTAGAGGATTACTGTACCTCTGAGTAAGTGGGGAATTCTGAGGTAGCACAGCATTAGCCTTAGAATATATTCCCTGTATGCACTTGGAGTATTTCTGTACCAAGGATTACCACTTTGGTACATGAGGTTTACCCACTCGCACACAACAATGAAATGCAGGCAGCACACCCCATCAGTAATTCAAAGGAGTATTGACTGTCTGGACTGGTTGAATGACATTCAAACAAACAGGATTAGATGAGCATGCAAAGAAATGCATCTATATACCAAGAAATGTATATACACACACATGCACAGACCATTGGCTTAAGAATGTTTGCTTGCTGCTACGATGACTGCCTGCATTCACCGGCCACATGATACCTCACTTTCCTTACTTAGCATTACTAGAAGGTCCTTCCAACTTGGAGCAACAGCATAAACTGGAAAAAAATATTAAAAAAGAAAAACATCTTGCTCCATGTAGTTATTGCCTCATCAAACAAAGCATAATCATACAACTTGCAAGAAAAATCACATTATTACAAAAATTAGCAATCAGACATGATTGAGAAGAATGAAACACATTAATGAAGCAGGTTTATATTAGATAAACAAAAGTTTACCTTAGCGAATGCTCTAATCATCGAAAATCCCAGACCTCAATATGCTTTTTGTGAGATCACGGTACAGTGAAGATCAGAATATATGTGCCCTTTCCCTCACTGTAGTTCGATCTCGGAGTTGGTATATATATTTAGCGGGAAGGGGGGTGTGGGGGGTACAGGCCCCCACAATAGCGAGTTTGAGGTCCAGGATTTTCGATTATTAGAGCATTTGCTAAAGTAAACTTTTGTTTATCTAATATAGACCCTACTGAAACATGCAGTCTTAGATTAGAAGGTACACCGCCATGAACTATTCTACATACAGTGATCAAAACTGGTGATCGGTATTTTGGTAATTACTAGTGGGTATCAAGCAATGCTAGACACTACTTATTGACATCCCTTAGGTCTGGGCTTGCAGAGGTTGTTACAGAAAAAATAGCATATGTAAATGCATTTTCTTGTCATGGTATGGGTTATAAAGGGGCCTTGATATAAAAAAACACTTGTTTCTCCACAGTTTTTCATCCTGGAACACAATTTTTTTTAGTTGAAAAATAATGGTCCTACAAAAGTATAAAGAATGAAAAATACAATGAAAATGAATGCACTAAACTACTCTGCTACAGAAATAGCCTATGTGCTCCAAGAGTAAATGACAGCATTTAATATTTTACAAGAGTGCAAATGTAATCCGTTCAGAGCAAACTTTGAAGTCTGTGGGCCAGATTCCAAAAGACTTGCTCTTGGTGTTAGTGACTTAGTCAGGTTTAAGGCCTATATGTTAAACAGGTTTACACCATAGTGACCCATGTACACTGAGATCAAGTCCTGTAGTCCCTTTATTTATATAATGAACTTTGAAGCTGCTATACCATAGGGAAAGAAGACCCCACCCCATACAGTGCTATTCGCTGAATGTGAGGTACTTTCAAACTTCTTTACATTAAAAAGGAGTGTCTTTTGCTAAAGGCACACCAATGTGGGTCAGGAAGCTTGAATGTTTGAAATGCATTGAAGATAAACCTTTTAAAGTGATGACAGAAAGAAATATAATATGATGATTTTGTTTAGATTTATTTCTGGATAAATGTAGATGTGTATTCATGGTAATAAGGGAGCAATTGTTCCAAGTTACTAGGAAACCACAAGGAAAAAAGTTTTTGCTCCTCGAATAAAGGGTCTAATTTGTAAAGAATCAAAAATTGTACCTCTAGCATCATTAATACTCATCAGTTAATGAGTATACTCTTTATAATACCTTTATTATTTTAGTTGTTCCACCAGTTTTAGTGGTGTTCTCCTGAAATGCTTGCTTACAAGCCTGTTTCTTGCTGCATCCATTTAGCTCAGTCCTGGCCTCCTCAGCATGCTGATGCAAAAATGTGGATCTTACACTTTATCATTAGCAGAAACACACAGACTAAGTGCCTTGGGTCAAGGGGGATCCTTGGCTCAAAGTATTTAATCTGTGTGTTCCTAGTATTTATTTATTTGTCTTTGTTGACTGGGAAAAGTCCATCTGGGTAAAACCCATTTTCAGCAGAGGCCCAGGAAGAAAAGCTCCACATTTAAGTTATACATGATGTACATTTATAACTGCAGGGCAAAAACATCTATACATAAGCTTATTTACATGATTTTTAAATATTTCTAAATTCTTACATGAAATAGCAATTTATATAAAATATTGCATAATAACTACAAGAATCAATCAGAGGAGGTTAGAAAGTATTGGGAAGAGAGACTGGATAAGCAATTCACAAAGAAACAATGGGAGGATATATATACGTCTCCCAAATGTGCAACAAATTATAGAAGATTTAGGATTTTTGCTTAGAAATGTTTACATAGGTATTTTATACCCAGAGTAGACTCCAGATAATTTTTCCTCAGGTAGACAGCAAATGTTGGAGGTGTGACAGGAAAGAAAGGGTTATTTGGGAACATATTTTCTGGGAGTCTAGTGGGTTGGTGAACTTTAAGGATTTACTGTGGGATACACTGTCGGTGATGCTGGGTGGGTGGATTGGTGTGACAAGGGAGATGATTTTTCTGAGCTATGATACAGAATTGGAATTGTCTAGACATGGTAGGCCTTGCTGTGTCTAATGGTGGCTGCCAAAAAAGCAATTACTAGAAAATGGAAATCAAAATCTAAACCAACTATATTAGAAGCAGTAAATACAGTAACAGAGATAAAACAACTGGAATTGTGCTCTTTAGAAAAGGGTTGGAGCAAACTACATAGGAAAAAAAAATGGGAATTGTGGGAACGATGCATACAGGAGAAGAATGAGGTTTAAAATAAGGCAGGACTTAAATGAGCTATGTATCTTACTGAAATTGGTACACCTTGTTTGCTGTAGCATAGACTAGATCCAGGCCTGCTGAATCTAGCTTTGTTTGTATGCTTGTTATTTCCCTGGAACGCTAATTCCACCTAAAACACGGCTTCTCAGCGCTTCTGTGGATCCCTAGTGATATCTGCATTGCTTACTGTACTTATTTCCTTGCTTCACTTGAAAGAAAGTTACTGTTTGTCGTTTTTGCATTTAAGTTACCTGTAACACATTGCACTTGTTACCTGGCACTTGCTCACTAAAGCAATTATAAGTCAGCACTAAAATTAAAAGCACTACACCCTCGCTCCCCATTGGCCCTTGTTTTCAATTATAAAGGAATTCCCAATATTATTCTAGCATGTCCAAAGGTCAGTTGTCAATCTCCTCTCCGGTCCAGCTGGTGAATATGGGAATCTTGAGGCAATGTTACAACTGCCTCATGTACACAGACAACCCTCTCCTCCTCCCAACAAATTCCAACACATGTGAGAGATGCAACCATATAGCCAAACTGGAGGCTAAGCTCTCTCAACTCAGTACTGGCATAACCGGTCAGGAGGAGAAGGAAACCACACTCACTACAATTCCAGTCTCACATAGACCTACCACGACAGCAAACCAAACACATAATCACACAAAAACATACTCGGAGGCTCTAAATAAAGATCTGCCTAAGCAGCAGAGACCTCCAAAGCAGACACCCAAGCAACCGCTACCCCAAAACAAAACACATGCAACACATATCTCACAAAGCCAGTGTGCCGAACAGTCACAGCCCTTAAGGCTAAACAACACACCTGATACACTTGTAATAGGTGACTCTATTGTCAGGCACACTGACGTCCCACTCACCAGGCTGAACAAGGAGACGGTCACGGTGAGCAGCCTGTCTGGCGCTAGGATCCGCCACATAACACAAGCACTCAGGTCACTCCAAGGCAAGTACAAATATGACTCAGTCATTGTCCATGCTGGTGTGAATGACCTGAGACGTACCTCCCTGGACTACATGAAAAGAGACATAGAGGAGCTCTCTGAGCATGTAGCCCAGGCTGGTATGACCCTGACCTTGAGTAGCATCTTACCCTCACCAAGAATGATGCCAAAATATGAAGACAAGATGATCAATTTTAACAATTGGCTTAAGTATTGGTGTCATTCAAAGGGGATCCAATGCCTGTCAGCGTGGGATGATATGCACGACAAGCCACGATGCTTTGCTAGGGACGGCTTGCACCTGTCACCCCTGGGCTTTCGGATATTGGCAAAGGCTCTTGCTACCCCCATAGTGCCTTTTTTAGGCAAGGCTCAAAAGACAAACCCACCTCCATAGGTATCACAAGGGATAAGAAACTAAGAGTAATGCTACTCAACGTTAGAAGTCTAAACCTCAAGATGCACGCACTCGAAACTCTCCTTAGCATGGAGAACATCGATATCTGTGCAGTAACAGAAACCTGGTTTAGGACTCCCAAGAGCACCCCAGCACTACCAGGTTATACCTCATACCATGCTTTTCGGCCCCAAAACTTGGACCGAACCACAAAAGGAGGGGGAGTATCGATATTCATTAAAGATACCCACACCTCCAGGTTGGTGGCAAAGCACGAAGCATCAGAGACTATCCATGTGCAACTAACAGTGGGTAAAACTGCCTTCCAGTTTATAGCCTGCTACAGACCACCCTCCCAAACCCAGGAACCCCACTCGGCCTTCCTGAGAACCCTGGAAAATATGAAGGTCTCTCCGAACACCATTATATTGGGTGACTTCAACTACCCAAACATAGATTGGGAGCATTACTCTAGCTCCAACACCCTTGCCCAAAGGTTCCTAGAATTCATAAACTCAAATGCTATGGAACAACTTGTTACCACTCCCACAAGAGGGGAAAACATACTGGACCTGATCATTACCAACATGGGGACTCTATGCTCCAGACCAGAAGTGTATCCCTCACTGGTAAGATCAGACCATAAACTGATCTCACTGGATATTCACATCCCGACCCCACCCCCTGCCCAGAAAACCACAGTGAAAAACTTCTCTAAAGCAAATTTCACACTCCTCAAAACCGAGGTGGAATCCTTCAAAGCCCCCGGGCCTGTGGAAAATACGGCCCAGACCGCAGAATCCTTTATAAATGCATTCTATGAACACCTTCAGGAATGCATGGATCATGCAATCCCAAATAAAACCAAGACCCAATCCTCCAAAGGCAGACGACCTGTCTGGTGGACCCCAGCCATAAACAAACTATACAATAGAAGGAGGAAGCTACTACATGATAGAGAAAAATCCCGAAAAGGGAAGGCATCTCTGATCAGTATTAGCAAAATACTAAGGGCACTCATAAAATCATCAAAGGCCAGCTTCGAGAGAAAAATTGCACAGGACACTAAAGATAATCACAAGGTTTCTTTAGTTATGTTAGTCACCTGGGTGGGAATTCACAGATATGCTCAGAATTAGTCCAAAATGACAAAAAATACACTGATCCCACAGACATTGCCAACATCCTAGCTGACAGGTTCAGCGCAAACTCCCCCCCCCTCCCCACCAAAAGGGCAAATATCTATCCCAGCAGAGTGCTGCCCCCCAGACATCTCAGATGCTCAGGTGGGAGCCTCCCTCTCCAAAGCAAAAAACACAGCATCAATGGGACCAGACGGTGTCCCAGGCTGTGTCCTACATGAACTCCAAGAAGAGCTAAACCCAAACATAAAACTACTGTTCAATCTCAGCCTTACTACAGGATATGTACCCAAAGAGTGGCGTGCAGCAACAGTGGTCCCTCTCCACAAAGGTGGTGCCTCAACGGACCCTGGAAACTATCGCCCCATAAGCCTGACTAGCTTGGTCTGCAAAGCTATGGAAAGGATCATTATGGACCTCATAAATAAAGATATTGGGGACCTACAGACACTGGATCCTACCCAGTTTGGCTTTAAGGGCAGATCCTGCCTCTTAAACCTGGTTGACTTCTTTGAAACAGTCACCAAGGCCATTGACGAAGGGAAGGTGGTCCACACAGCCTATCTGGACCTCGCAAAAGCCTTCGATACAATACCCCACTCGGGCATTATAGATAAGCTCACCAGCTTAAATATAAACCCCTATGTCACTAGATGGGTTGCAAACTGGCTCAAGGACAGAACCCACATGGTTAGAATTGCTGGAGCCATGTCAGACTCCAAACCAGTTACAAGTGGCATCCCACAAGGCTCAGTCCTGGGACCTCTCTTGTTTGGTATATATTTCTCGGAGGTACAGGCCAACACGGAAGGACTGTGACTGACCAAGTTCAGATGACTGCAAACTGGGTGCCATAATCGACTCTCCAGCCGACACAAGCATCCTCCAAAAGGGCCTCATAGAAACAGACAACTGGTGCCAGAGCCATGGCCTCAAGCTAAATGTCAAAAAGTGTATAGTCATCCCCTTTGGCAAAAACAAAGTGCCCACAAATTACCACATAGGTGGTAATCCATTAAGTACAGAAGACGTCATTAGGGACCTGGGGACCCAAGTTGATAGCAATCTCTCATTTGACAACCACGTGGCCAAAGTGGTTAGAAAAACATTTTATATAGCCCACCTAATCATGAAGGGATTCACATCTAGATTAGGGGAGGTCATCGTGCCTCTTTACTCATCCCTCATCAGGCCCATAATCGAGTACAATGCCCCTTTTGGGATGTACCTTACCAAACACCTGCAGCAACTGGAAAGACCCCAAAAGTACCTCACCAAGAGGATCAAAGGGCTCAAACAGATGCCATATGCTGCCCGGTTAAAGAAACCCCAGCTCTACTCAGTGGCATACCGACTGCTCAGAGGTGACCTGTGCCTGACGTATAAGGCCATGTCCAACCCGGAATTAAGGGACATGCTGCACCTCAAAAAATCCAAATCCCATCGAGCTACATGCTCGAGAGACTTGAACCTCAGCACTGAAATAAATAGGACATGCTGGAGGGACGGATTCATAACCCAGAGGCTCCCTTCACTATGGAATAAAATCCCAGTCCAGGTTAGGCAGAGTCCCTCATTGACTCTCTTCAAGAGGAATCTTGATGAGTGGATGGGAGATCATAGGTTTACCCCGGGTATCACTTCTGTGTCACTGTTAGACAGAGGCACAGTATACTAACCTCGAAAAAGGGCATAGCAAAATTAATTTAAAATGGGTGGCGAAAGCCAAACATACTCTGGCTAGGCTTATAAATGCCCTAGGGCAGATAGCCTAGTATGAACCTATGAACCTATGTAATGTTTGATGAAAATAATTAGGTAGATAAGTGATGTATAATGTTTGCAACTGGGAGTGTGCCTGCATGGTTTGTGATGTAAAATGCTTGCAACTAGGATTGTGTCTGTGTGGTTTGTTTCCATTTCTATAAACGTATGATTGCTTATGTCATAAGTGATGGTTTAATAAGGATGTTTCTTGTTTAAAAAAGGGGGCAGGAACTGAATAATTTATGTAATGTTGCTTAAGGTATATGGCATATAGCAATATATGTAAAGTATAATGTGTGTTAATATTAATTTGTTAATACAGTTTGATTACTTTTGTAAATTTGCCGGTGTCACAAGTGATAATTCAATAAAGGTGTTAAAAAAAAAGCAATAGATAAATTAAAATAAATTGGCTGATTTATCGAATAGAGAAATAACATGCAATAATGTATTAAAAGCATGATGGCTGTAGGGAAAAGATCAAACTTGGTTGTTTTTAAGTTTAGTAATAATTTATAGACAGTGAAGAAGAGTATAATAAAGCCTTTTGCCTTGAGGCATTCACTCCACATGTTTGTAATAATAATAAAACATTTTTTACACTGAACTTTGCATCTATCTTGTTTTGTAGCAAACTCAGAACAAGCAAGTAACCATGGATAGTGTACTGTTTTATGTTTTGTAATCCTCTGCTCAAGCATGTTTAGTTAGTCTGTTCTTTTTCTTGCTAATGAATAATGAATAATGTAGTTGTCAGGAAACCTGACCATACACTTGTGGTTTAAGGTACATGCCACCAGAGGTCACTGCACAGTTCCTAGTCATAAAGATCAGTTTCTGTGGTGCTCTCTTGGTCCTGAAACACACATTCCAGAAAATGAACACTTTAGTATTTACATACCATACTGAGAAATGGAGGTGGTGTTGGTTGTAGGGATGTGTGGTAGTGGAAGGAAGCCTGAAAGACACTGGAAGATATCATGGGAGTTTATAAATCAACAATAAATTAAAAAATGAATAAACAACTTTAGGCATTTATTCTGAGAACCGAAGGAGCAAAAAAGAAAAAAAAGCAAACTAACAAATAGTCTAGTTTACAGATATATCTGTTTGTGGATGTTCTCATAAACACCATGAAGGGAAGGTCTGCATACCATCTGGTTTTTTTTTTTTTTTTTGGTAACCACAGTTATAAGTTAGTCCATAGCCTGTACATTTAATATTGTAGCTTCTCTTCATTCTCAGTGTTGATGACAAGCAAACTCATCTCAGAAGTGAAGGATACTCTCTGCTAATGACAAGTATGCTATTCCTGGCTATGCAGTAACTCAAATTTTCTGCTGCTTATGCTTGTATAGGAGTTAATGATGTAGAAAACTTCTGATTATTTTAGCTAATGACAGAGGCATCAAGTCATATGCTAGACTTATTATTTTGAATCTGCTGATATGACATTTTTAGAAAATATAAATCCATAGAATTCATAAACTTTCTTTGATACATTCATTTACTTAATGCAAACACATTATCTCAATGCATTCTGCTTCAGCCTATACAGAATCATTCTCAATGTCTCACCATATTTCCTTTCATTACCTGCAGTACAATGTTATCACTGAAGTTTTTCTCACTTGCGTTATCCTGCATATCATAGGATATTTTTTTTATAGTATTGGTTGATCTACTGCAGAACATTGCAAGGTAGGGCCTTTGGTTGAGTTTATTTTGTCCACCAAAGATTAACAAAAAACTTAGAAAACCTCTCAGTTGATGCCATCTTCCTATATGTTGTGAGAATTGAAAAAGGCTTAAATGTAAATGTGCAAGCCTATCATTTCATTCAGGTTTTATAAAAGGGATTATTTCAAGTAGATGCAGCAGTTATTTAAGGGTAATACTTGACCATCCACTATTTGGCTACAGTCTGCCATTCACAGTATTATAATGCCCAGGAATTACTGATCCATGTACCTTGTTAGAGTGAGACTCGAGATCCAGACATTAAAGGTATCCAAGATAGAGAATGATCACTTGTGAGACAAACTGAGACAGCACAGGGTATTAGTATGTTTGACTATTTTGATTTCCAAATATAGCCCTGCTAAATGGAGGGCTTCCAAGTATTTTCAGTAATCTCTGAGACCCTGGCCAAGAAGACCAATTGGATCAGGTGGTCTAAATTAGAAGACAGACCTTGATGCGCTGTCAGTTGCTACCTCAACCAGGAGTGACCATACTGGATAAAACCAGTAGAATTTTCTATATCACTAGGGACCTGAACCCCTGAAGCTACACCCTTCTGGGCCATCAAGAGAAGATAACTATGAGTTTTAGTCTTTCTCCAAACTTTGTGATGTGATAAGGAATGAGCAGGAATGTTAGAAATGCATCCAGGAATCTTTCATTGCCACAGGAAAGAGAACAAGACCACCGAAACCTCCCTTTTACCCTGCTGAGCCAAATATAGGTCAACCTCCAGATCGATTCCCATTTCTAGATGTCATGGTCTGAGTGATTGTTGAGTCTACTAATTTTAGGAAAGGACTGGAGGAAAAGTTGAGGTTGTCTCCCATCCCATTTACTTTCCCAGGAATGTGAAATATTAAGAGAATGATGCTGCTCCCTATGGCACATTGCTATATGATTATTACCTAATTTCAAAGAAACTCCATTTGTGTTTCCTTGCTTGTGTAGACACTGCATAATGAGTTGTTTATCTGACCAGCTAGGTAGAGTATACAGAAGCAACTTTGTCCCTTAGATCAGTCATGACTGCCTTAGAAGGTAGAAAAGTGGCACTGAGTCAATAAGGATGATGAAACTTGATGCAGCAACCTAACCCCATCTATAGAATGTGAAAAAGAGGGATGATGATGATGACTTTGTCTCTAAAGTCTTCAGGGTTGAGATAACTGCATTTAGCTCCAAATGTTTGGCATGCATCATCATCTACAGGGATGGCTACACTTTTTGAAATGGGTGGGAAAGTGATGTGGACTGCATACATTTCAAGAGATGCCTCTATTATAATTTATATTGGGCTTGGTTGCAGAAAAGAAAAGGCACATAATGGTTGGTAGGGGGATTGTCCACTTCTCCAGGGTTCAGTGGCAGGGATATGAGGTCAGACATCAGAGCAAGCATCTATGAATGTATTGGCAATGCACACCTTGACATCTCACAATCTATTACAACCAGAGCCTGATCCAGCAATGTGTGACCTAGGCAGTCACCTAGGGCCCACTGGCTGGGAGACGCCGAATAGCCAGGGAGGCTGCCACAACATATACTTTTTAATTAAAAAAAAAAAAAAAAAATTACATGTCATCTTTAAGGGTGTTTGTCTTTAAGAATGCTGTCTGCATGCAACACAGATTTAAATCCCGTCATGCGTCCGCACATACCTGCTGTTGATTACATCAATGCACAATACACAGACCTGCTGTTTGCTTCTATTCTGTGTCTATGCACAGAATTTAAAAACACAACCATTCTGCTGCCTGTTTCTTCTGTCTGTGGGATAAAGCACGAACTGTACAAACCGTTATTGGAGTAAAGAGTGAATGGTGAAGTGGTGTGTGTCTGTGTGTGTGTGTGTCTGTGTGTGTCTGTGTGCGTCTGTCTGTGTGTGTGTCTCTGTGTGTGTGATGCCCTAGCTAGGGATGGCTGGCAAATTAATTTACTCAGGCATAAACCCAGTACCTTGGTTACAGGAGACAAAAGCCTGAATCCTCTATACCAACTACCATACTATTAGTTTCAGTACATTTTCAAGGAATTGTGAACTTCAATGCATTTTCAAGGAATTGTGAGCATCAAGGGAAGAGAAGTTTACTGCTACTCATGCTAAGTCTGTTTTCAATGTGCAACTGTTTTGTTTAGCAAAAGATCATAACTGTTTGTGCTAGGCAGTTTGAAAGAAGTGTTAGTAGTACAGCAGGTAAAATATTTGTTTTTGATGCAGAAGGCTGTGGGTTCTACTCCCACACAATGTAAATGGATGGCTGGCATACCTCGAAACTGTACAGATTTTCACAGAATGTCCAGATTTTTGCCTCATATTTTTGGTCTGTTTTTCATAAAATTATGGTTGTCTGGCAAAATTAATGGCAACTCATTAAAGACTGAATTTAGAAAATAATGACAAACATTTGAGTTTCAGACTCCACACCCTTTGGAAGATTCATGCTGTTATTCTTTTCATCCTTTGATCTTTCTCCTATGCACGTACGACTACTCAATAAAGGCCTCAATTTTGTTCCCAGTGCACCTGTCTCTGAAAATCATTTATTACAAGATGTAAATGACTTTTGTAGATTACTTAATCTTAAGTTATTTTTTGCAGATTCTGATACCATTCAAAGATCATCTGATTTTAGATTTGGCAAATCTACTTTCATTCCACCTATGAATAAACATGTCTCGATATTTAGAGATTGTGTAATGAAAGATTTACACTCTTCTACTTTGTATGAGCCCAAATCTAATAATCTCAACTCAGCTGAAAGAATGGCTCTCTCTGAACTCAAGGATAACCATGACATTGTTATTACCATGGCTGACAAAGGTGGCGCTATTGTAGTCATGGATTATACAACATATACAGAAGAAGCCCTACAACAATTATCAGACTCCAGTTATTATATGGAAATGATGATTGATCCTACCTCAAATTTTAAGGTGGAAATTGATTCTTTTTTGGATCTGGCAGTGGAACAAGAAATTATAACTGATCAGGTAGCTACACAACTGAAGGTGGATGAACCAATTCCACAATATTTATATTTGCTACCCAAAATACATAAGGACCCTCTCCACCCTCCGGGCAGACCTATTATGTCCGGCAGAGGCTCCTTAACGGAGCCACTGTCAGCTTTTCTTACACACCACCTGAAACCACTATTAAAACAAGTTAGATCCCGTATACAAGATACCACGGAATTTTTAAACATCATTAATGATTCTCAACTGGAGCCCAATTGGTGGCTTTGTACATTGGATGTGGCATCCCTATATACCAGCATTCCTCATGATGTGGGCATTCTTGCAGTTTCATATTGGTTATATAAATATGATTTGTATTCTACAGGCTTTAACAATTTTCTGATTAAATTGACTGAAATTGTTTTACGCAAAAATATTTTCTATTTCAAAGGAAAAGCATACTGGCAAATCAAGGGCACTGCTATGGGGGCATCATTTGCACCGATATACGCAGATCTCTTTATGGGATATTATGAACAAGCATTTATATATGATGTTCAAAGGAATATATACATTCAAGATCTAGATATCTGGCGCAGGTATTTAGATGATTGTTGGATGGTGTGGTGTGGAGATAGGGATCAGCTGGCCGAATTTGTGTCTTATTTGAATAACAACTCTTTTGGCATCAAATTCACTGCTAATATTGTGCATGATAAGATTGTCTTTCTAGATGTGGTCGTTATTAGGCTTTCAGACAACACCTTGGCCACTTCTGTCCATCGGAAATTTCCGGAATATAATACATTATTACATGCCAAAAGTTCCCACCCACGCCACATCATCCGAAATATCCCAAAATCTCAGTTCATGCGTATTAGACGTATTTGTTCTTCGGAACAAGAATATTCTACTTGCAGCCTTGATTTGTCAGAAAGATTCATCAATCGTGGATATAATAAACATAATCTTTCTTTTACTATGGATGAAACTAAATATTTGACACGAACAGGCTTATTGGAATATAGATCGAAAGAGAGGGTACCTTCTGGTCAACCTTTGAGGTTAGTAACTACTTATGGCACCAACACTGATAGGTTCAGAGACATTATCAATCAACACTGGGACATTTTGAAGTCACATGATTTTTTAAGTACTATCCTACCTGAACAATGTTCGTTCTCATATCGTAGAGGACGTAACATCAATTCATACCTCACTCATTACAAAAGGTATATTCCTACCATTCCACTACAAACCACGTTATTTGGGGCTATATTAGTGGGTTGTTTCCCATGTGGCCATTGTACTGCTTGCCAACATGTCTCTAAAACAACCGAATTTACAAGTAAGAATACTTCTAGGGTTTTAACATTAGAGTTTTCGCCAATTGCAGTTCAGATTGGGTGATTTATTTAGCAACGTGTACTTGCTCAGCTTTTTATATAGGGCAAACATCTAGGCCTGCCAGATTTAGAATAGGTGAGCACATGAGTGCTATCAGGAACAAACGCTTATCCAATGCACTGTTTAAACATACTATTGATCACCCATCTGCTGCATTCAAATTTGTTATTATTGACAAGATAGTATTGCACAGGAACTTTAAAGCAGGATGGCATACTAAATTAAATCATATGAAGAACATGTGGATTATTAAATTAGGGGGATTGTTCAGGCCTGGGTTAAATGAAACAGAATAATACTATAGACAACTATATATAGTTTATTCTGTTTTTTGAATTCTTTGAATTAGACTGATATTCACTCAGGTATACATAGGTTTAATTGTGTATACATTTACTTATGTATCATGTTTATCATTCATTTTTTATGTACATATTTTATGTACATTTTTTATCATCTATATTTTGGTACACAGGTTTGATATCATGGCATGGGATGTTATTTGTAATCATTTTTATTTATTTTTATATATGTACATTTTCTATTTTTCAATTCTCTTTTGGGTTGGCTACTGTGGTGGTGTGTGGTGCATGTCTCTTTAAGGGCTCCAATATATAAGACCAGGAAATGGTGAAGATGTTTCAGACACAAACTTTATTTTTTGAGCATTGAAAAAGGCTGCTTAAAGCCGAAACCGGTCTGCTATTTTGTATTGGCTTATCAGCCATTACATTTGGTTTATATTTGATTTCAATAAAAGTATTTCCAAGCAATCCTCTACGTGCTGGTTCATCCTTGTGTACTTCAATGGTTTCTGTGACCGTGCACGTTGTCTTTTGTGCGTGAACTCCTTGGCTCTACATAAAACACAGAACATGAGCAGGTGGCTAAGTAAATCAAACAGTCACTAGAGCAATTAGCAAAGAACTTTATATCATAAACCTGGCCAGTGTTCCTACTAGTGAATTGTTTGGTCTTGTCTACCTGGATGCAATGAGTACAGTGCCCACATGGGTAACACCCAACCAGATGATCCCCCATTAGTGTTATTTGACATTGTGATTGGACGTCCAAGAACCCAGTTTTATAGTGAGTAAAAAAAGAACCCAATGTTCTATCTCTCCTATAACCAAAAGGGCATCTGTCTGGTAACATATTGGCAAGCCTGACATCTCCCATCAAAATATTCCAGTTATGTTGGATCACTTGTAAAAGATTGTGTATTGCGCCCATAGGTAATGATGAATCTAATATGTGAATCATGAGAAGAGGAACTATCCTTATATCTCATCAGATCCTGTCTGTCTAATAAAGATACCTCCCTACAAGCCATGGTAATAGTGCCAGATGTGTACCCCCGTGCCCTGAATCTACCCACCAGGTCTACTTTCTTGGACTTTGCTTATCATTTTGGTGCCATGCCCTTGCTGTACCTGTTGAGTATGGCTGCTGTGTTCAAAGGATAATTTTTTACACATGCTCCTAACAGAAACTTTACCTGCCAAAGAGAAGAGAGATCTCTCACAGAGCAGATGCAGACAGGTTCAAAAAAGGACATTGATAGCTAGGCAGCTGGATCTTGGACTAGCCATATGGAAAAAGATTCTGTGGACTTAATTGTGAACATATTCACCACTCTTCTAACAAATGAGCAAGTGTTAAGCAAGGTGTGACAAAGGGAGATACTACCAGCACCGCTATCTGGAATTTTGTAAAAAATTGTCATCTGTCAATATCAACATGATTCATATAAGATGTTTGTGTTACAAATGTATTAGAGCTGTATGTCATATAAGATGGTTTGTACTGAGGTGTGCTGAACCAGTATTTTACAAAGTGCTGTTTGAAATGTATCCACAGTGTACCCTACTGTAATAGAACAGAAATATACATACACTATTGTAACTGTTTAAATGTATAGATTTTAACACGGGGAAACTGGAATACAGAAGGTTAACTTGCAAAATTTCAGAAAAATAGCTGAAATTAAATTACTTTATGGCTGGGCCATAAAAAAGATGTTATCTTTCAGTTTCAGTGCAGCAAAAGACACAATGTCTGTGCTTAGAAGTTTTCTGTATTGTCTTGGAAGTGTTTTATTGTTTTATGACTTCCAGGATCTGCAAAGATCCGAGGAAAGACCCTTGCGTATCTATTTTCACAGGTAGATGCTAAATACTGCTAGCTTTCAGCAGTGGGGTTTACCTGAGATAGACAAATGACAAGAACTGTGCCATTCTGCAAGCTATCCCCTCACCACATCTGCCTTGCTGCTCTAATTAAGTGTACTAGATTATAGTAATTTTCTTAGCTATAGTCAGGAATATAGCAAAGCTTAGCTTATTTTTCTCTTTCTTTGAGACTATCCTGCAATAAAAGACTTTTTGGATTTTCCCAGTTAGGGGTCGCCACAGTGGAACTCCGGTCCGCTCATGATTGGCAGTGGATTTTTGTGGTGCCGAGTTGCCAGCCCGATGCCCAACCTTCAAAGTAGGCACGGCCATTCATGCTCACACCTACCTGCATGTCATTAACATCACTCGACCATGGGGAGGACATGCAGACTCCATACAGAAGGTGCTCCAGCCAAGAATCGAACAGGAGAACCTCTTGCTGTGAGGTGACAATGCTAACCGCTGCACCACCACAGCTGTGAGACTATCCTACAATGGTTTAAATATTTTCTGTGATTTTGAACCCAGTATATATTTACAGTGATATCACAGTATTTTCTTGTTTTTTTATTATTAAATATATTTAAAACTTTTGTTGTGGATGATCTTTGTGAAACATATTTAAGTTTTGAGAGTACTTGTATATTTCTTTGGTGACTCTGTGTAGACCCATGCTTAAGAACCTTGTTCTTGATCAAACTACCATTTGTATTAACAGTAGACTTGCACAGTAAGATTGGACACCCTTAGTTAAGGGCCTTAAAGTAGCTGAAGAGAGTTGGCTGGTGACAGTAATAACTACCTTATAATCTGGGCAGAAAGGGCACAGCTAGTAAATCTGTGCCAGCCTTTCCCAGGTGTGTGTGTGGATATAAATTGAACCTCAGAGTGTGTGTTTTGGCTACTTGGGCAGTGACGCAAAGCTTGGCCACTCAGCTGACATCTCAACTCTATAGCTGTGCCAGTGGGGAGTCTTACTGGGGATCTGGAGAAAGAGGGTGAAACCAGCCCCGGGATGACTGTGGTCTCTGTATGTTCTTAAGGTAAATTGCACTTGATGCAGAGAGCTGCATCTGGAAATACTGTGTGTACCTGTCATCCTCCCAATGTACGTCCCTCACTGGTGGTAGTGGTGAGGATTGAGGCTCCTTGATTACTTGGCCAGTGGTGGGGCATCACACAAGGGCCTTTTTTTATTCCTTCTAAAGGCTCTTCTTTGTATGCTGTACTCAATGATTTGAGATCATTTGTCTGGAGTATTTCTTTGAAACTGATGTATGGACTAAACTCCAGTGTTCAGATTGATGTCTATAAAGGACCTAGTCAGTCTGTCCTAGTGAATTCACTGTTGCTTGAGGCCTTTTTGAAACTTTGTGAACAAGGTAAATGTAAATTGCTGTGAAGTAAACATCACAGAGACTTTTTAAACCTTACTGAAACACAGTTTAAGGCCCTTATGGATTTAACTTTGATGGAACATGTATGTATTAGACCTGCTGACAAAGGGAGAGCCATAGTTGTCATGGACACCTCTAGGTACATTGAGCGCATATGTAATATGCTGTCTGATAGTTTTAGTTATGCTGTTTACACTAAATCTGAAGTTGGTAAGTTAAGAATTTGCTCTAATACACATGATTTGTTGATGGAAGGTAACATTACCAAGGAATTGTTTGAATATTTTCTGACTGAATACTCTACCATTCCTATTTTACATGTACTCCCCAAAATGAATAAATCCCTCGGAAAACTCTCCGATGGGGCCAATTGTCTCTGGCCATGGTTGGGCAACTGATGCCCTTATCTATTTATGATGAAAAGCAACTGCGACCAATATTAGATAAAGTTAATACTGTTCTTAGGGATACTAAGCATTTCCCAACATCTTTGAGTGGTCTGGTACCAACAGCAGTGATCATTTTCTGTTGGCTACAATGGATGTGGTATCACTTTTCACAGTCATACCTAATGAGGCAGGGATTGAATTTGTCAATATGTTACTGTCTAAATATTCTGAGTACAGTGCAGGGCATATTTATTTTGTAAGCATACTTCTTGATTTGATTTTGAACAATGTTTTCACTTTTAATGATCAACTATACGAGCAGTGTGTGGGCATAGCTATAGGCACACCTTGTGCCAATAACTCTGCAAATATAGTGCTAGCTTATTGGTAGACACTCTGTCTTTAATGAGAGCAACAATTTCAAACAGTATATTCCATACTATGCCAGGTTTGTGGATGATATATTATTTGTATGCAGGTTCTGTTTCTATGCTGCATAACTTTGTTGAATACCTGCAACAGACAACCAAGTTCTCGGCTGAGAATATTGAGTTTTTCGACATTAAACTCCTCAAGAAACTGAATGGTTTAGATACTCAAGTGTACAAAAAATCTTACAAAAAAGGTAGCATTTTACATAGTCAGAGTATGTACCCACAACATATTGTCAGGAATGTCTTGAAAGGACAGTTCCTTGGGTATGTCAGGCTTAGTGCAGATGATGAATGTATGATATCTGCTTTTGTTGAGCTGGTAAATGATTTTAGTAGTAGAGGTTACCAACAGCATGCAACAGATGTAGCTTGATAAGGGCCTGTATCTAATAAGAATGCTCAGGGCAAACCATATTTCTCTCAAGACCCAGAGGCTAAGAGTAGGGTGTCACAGGGAGACACTCTGAGAATGAGAAGTACATTCTCAAAATGATGTTAGCTCTGTCTGTGATATTAAAAACACTGGCATGTTCTTACATGTGATAATAGAAACAAAACTATTTTAGGTGAGGTTCCAAAATTTTAAGAACAATATTTATTTGAGAAAAATGTGCTATAAATCTGTTTAGAAGTAACCAAGGATTACTAATAGAATAGGAACTCATCCTTGTAGAGGCTGTAATATGTATCAGTTTATTGAAACTGCTGATAGATTTGAGTATCCTGAGACCAAGCAAGTTTATAAATTCAATTTCTTTGCAGACTGTAAGAGATGTAATCTTGTTTATTTAGCAAGCTGCACTGTTTGTAAGCATTTTTAGGTTGGTAAATCTTAGAGAAGATTGAAAGACCACGTATTCATAATATTTCTAGAAAAGGTAAAAGAAATACACTGTCAAAACATATTCTAGTTGCTGGAAGCACTGATAAGTTTAAGTTTATTGTGCTACAACTTTTTAATGTCAGCATTAGAGGTGGTGATTTCAGCACTAAAACAGAATGTACTGGAACTTAATGGATTTTAGAATTACAAAGCGACAGAGGGAAGGGTTTAAATGACTGCTTTCCTTTGAGACCACTGCTAAGGTTATGTGACCTTAAGAGGTAGACTTGAAACTGTGTGTATTTAAGCAGCATTAGGATCCTGTTTTATTAAATCTTAAGCACCTGGATGGTGTGAAAGCACTTGTCTTTTTCTTGGATGTTTTTAACATTTTTATGCTGTTTTACTAAACCCTAACTGCTACTTCATTGGATTCAGCTGTACTGACTGGTTATTCTTCTACTTGGATTGTTTGACTTGTGTTTAACCAGTCTTCTTCCACCTGCCCTGGTTTGCCTTTCTTGTTTTATTGAACTTGGAAAAGACTAGTGTGTGTGTGTCTGTGTGTGACTATAGTGCTAGATGGGACTGCCACTGGTATATCCAACAAATCTGGTGTGTGCAATTTCCCCTCACTCGAAAAAAATTATACAAGATGGTTCCTGCAACTATTTTACTCTCTTTTAATGCCAACATTTTCATTCACACACAATGCTGAGGTCATATTTTCAAATATTCAAATGTGTTCTGTTTTCCAGGTGTATTCAGACTTCTCCTGTGACATGAACAGAGACTACACAGTTCTCTAGAATATAGACTTGGAGAAATATGGTTTCAAACCTGGCAATGACTAACTTATATATATATGTGTGTGTGTGTGTGTGTGTGTGTGTGTGTGTGTGTGTGTGTGTGTGTGTGTGTGTGTGTGTGTGTGTGTGTGTGTGTGTGTGTGTGAGAGAGAGAGAGACTGCAGTGCTAAGTAAACCAATCACTTCTGTGGCTCTGCTTGACAGGGGCACAGGAAAATAATTTTCTTGGATTGCAAAAGCCAGGGTACTGTTTGGCTAGGCTTATATAGGCCCTAGGGCCAATAGCCTAGTACCTACCTATGAACAGATTTGGTATGTACATGTACCCTCATTGCAAACATTTACACAGGGAGAAGGCTTCCACAACTATTTCACACTCTTTTAATGCCACCATTTGCGTTGCCATACAATGATGAGGTCCTCTCCAAGTATGCTCTGTGTCATAGTCATAGACTTTTCCTGTGGTGTGAGTGACTGATACATAGTCATATACATTGTGGACATAGGCAGGGGTTTGAATCAAATAATATCTTTGTGGAAGACAGTGACAAACAGTACTGACAGTGACAAACAGTACTGACTTACTCAACAGATGGTGACGAGCAAACCCAGACTACTGTAAACACTGACAAGGCTGAAGGTCTTTGAGTCACAGAAGATATTTTAAGGGAGGCTAAACCATAGGAAGAGACAGCTGTTATAATTCCTTTAAGTTTGTGCTTTACGAAAAATTTGATACATTTTTTTTGTGACATTTGTTGATATACAGCTCTATGAACTATGAATCCAGGTAGACAGATGTTTAAATTTGTCAAGGTGTAACTTCTGTGTGTAAAAGACTGGTAACATGAGGAGTAGCTTCTCAGAATTAACTGATGATTAAAATTTTATGTACTTTAAACTTTTACAACTGGGAAGAAACTGGTAAACTTTTGTAATCCCTTTAATGGGAGCCATATCCAATCAAACACAATACTCAGTTTATAGAACCACAGAATAAGTTCTACTATGGCACCAAAAGGAATCTAGGAAGATGGTGGATAGAGTTGATTAAGCGCTTTTGTTCTTTGATACAATTAAAACAGAACTTTTTCAAAATCTAAAGTGTTAAACAAGTAATTGGTTTAAAAGTCATACTACACAGTCACATGAACAACACAACTACCAATCATAAATAGGTGTTCATAAAAACTACCAATCAATCCATGTTCATAAAAAAAAACTGTGAATAAGTATTCATAAAAAAGACCAATCAACTTTATGAATGTAAGACATAAGTAAAAAGAAAAAAATCTAATGTTAAGATTAAATCTTAAAATCAAAATGGTCATGATAGCACAGACCTGTATAGAATACTTAGCTTTTGTGCAAGTAGGAAGCATTTAATGTTAATGCTTCCATTTAAAATAGCATGTTTGTCTGAGTGTAACCTTAACTGCCAGCATGATTTGTGGCATTCAAGCCACACTTTATAGTTTGCCCAAAAACACACAAAGCCAAACCGGGCAGCTGAAATCCCCACTGAAATTGTAGAATGCTTATACAAGTCAAAGGAAATGATTCAGTTGTAGTCCAAGTGCAAAAAACAGCTTTATTAAATCTACATACAAGAAAGATGAGCACGTTCATCCCAGAACACTAGAACTTCATCAGATGCAATAAAAATGTGAAGTCCACATTATAAAGACAAGTAAAAATACGTCATATTCATTAAATGAAAAAAGACGCACCCCCTTAAAGACATAACATTGAAATGCAGGAAAAGTTGTATGTAACTATAAAAACAGGTTATACATATGTAAAAATACAGTATTAAAAGATCAGAAAAATGAGAACATGAAAAAATGTGTTTCTCAAGTAATCTGCTTTTAAAATATGTTATATAAATATACAAATAATGACAATATCGTTTATTTATTTATTTGACATTTGTTGATCGGGTTGGTCCATCTGGGACGAGGCCCTTTTTCAGTGGAGACCTGGGGAGAAAAGCTCTATAGTTACAAAACATATACAAGCTCCAAAAAAAAAAAAAAAAACATATGCAAGTACACAAATAAATACATAATGTAAATCGAGTATACAATAATAAAACTGATTACAGATTATATACAGTGTTGGTTAACTATGTATATTGAGGTGGGTAGACCAGGAAAAATAGTATTTACAGTAAAGAGAAAGCAAAGTTAGTACGGAAGTTTCTGGGTAGCAGTGAAGGAGAGAGAAAAGTGCAGCGGTAGTTGTTGAACATTCTATTGGTGAGGAGATTGTAATAGTAAAGGAAAGTTTAGGGGTAAGAGTAGGGAAGAAGGGAGGGTGAGTTTGGAAGGAGGTAGTGTTAGGTACTAGTAGGAAGAGGAGGAGTGAGTGATTGGTCTGGAGAGATGGGTTAGTCAGGGGGCGGTTTAATTAATTAGTTAATTAATCTATGGCTCTAATGCTTTGAGTTTTAAAAGGGAGCTAATGGATATGTTTTCATTTAATCCTGGCCAGTTGCCTGCATCAGAGTGTAACTGCCAGTAAAGCTCTCTTTTTTTCTAAAAGTATGGACCAGGCTCCACCTCTGATGTCTGTTTTTATATTATCAATTACAAAAACATAAAATGTGTTGTTCTTTATCCAATATGCGTTTACTCAAAGTATTAGTTAATTTTGTTTTAATCTCATAGAGGTGCTCATAAATATGATTTTTTTTAGTTTCCTGTCAGTTTTTCCAATATAAAAACAGCAACATTGGTTTCATAAAGCACAATAAAATCACTCTTTCAAAGTTAGTTATATCTATGATGATTTTTAAAATTAATGTTATTAATAGTAAATGTATCCCCTTCCTTAATGTATTTACAAAGTTGGCACATACCACATTTGTTCATGTATCCAGATCTATCCTTGAGTCCACTTCATTTTGTTTCAAGTATATTTTTCTGGTTCCTACCCTTCTTAAAACTAGGGTTGGAACTGTATCAGTGAAGGCTCTAATGGATTTATCTTGCCTTAGTATAGACCAGTTCTTGTTTAGTATTTGTTTTATTATGATGCTGTCAGAAGAAAAGATAGCAACTAGGGAAGTCCTATAGTCGTTAATGCCTGAAATATTGTCTTGAATAGTTGTATCAATATTAGTACTGGGGTGTCCTAGATCTTCTGCTAACAAATGGAAATCAAAAGCCCTTTCTCTTTGTAGACAACTTCAGGTAAAATCTCTGTGATAAAACTAGCAGGATATCCTCTTTTCAGAAACATATACTTAAATGTATCACATTCAGTCCGAAAATCATCCATATTTGACACCATCCATGCAGCACGCACAAATTGTTCCTTTACTATAGCTTTTTTGTTTCAATGGATGAGAGCTTGAATAGTGAAGTAAAGAATTTGAATACGTCTATTTTCTGAAGATTTTAGATATAAATTTCTTATTCTGATAGTCTTTAACCGAGAAGACAAGAAAAGAGATTTCATCTAAGTGATGTGTATGAGTAAACTTTAAAAATTCTGTTGTAGAATTAATGTACTTAATAAATTCATTAATTAATAATGCAGGTCCATCCCATAAAATAAATATATCATCAAGATATCGAGTATAATGCTTGATGTAACCATAGAAACTAGAGGGAAATAAATTTCTTCTCCCATTGTGTCACAACTAGATTAGATTATGACGTATTTTTACATGTCTTTAAATGTGGATTTCACATTTTTATTGCATTTGATGAAGTTCTAGTGTTCTGGGAGGAAAGCGCTCATCTTTCTTGTATGTGGATTTAATAAAGCTGCTTTTTGCACTTGGACTACAACTAAATAATTTCCTTTGGCTTGAATAAGCATTCTGCAATTTCAGTGGGGATTTCAGCTGCCCGGTTTGGTTTTGCGTATTTTTGGGCAAGTTTTTCTTTGTATTTTTCATTTTCTAGTTGTCTGCATGCCCAACAAGGACAGCTTTGCTTCATCCCCTCAACTATTGACTCGAAACCCCGATTATGGAGTTTTATAACAAACAGTAACAGATCTTACTACTATAGTTCAGAATTTAACCAAGAAAGTGGATTCTCTCCTCGCCATGCCCCCCCGATGATATCAGACGCAACTCCTGCATCAGCACAGAAGTCAACATGGTGGTTTCATGTTTGTGGAATGTTTTGACTGTTTCCAACCTCTCTAATGCCTCACAAACCAGCTCTGAACATACTAAAACACCATCGGCTGGTATTTCCAGCACTTTTACGGCCTTTTTTTCTTGTGGACAATGAGGTTCTCATAGTACACAGCATTATAACAGTTCAACAACAGCACCTGTACTAAAAGACTTATCTGCTTCCATTAACCTGAATCACAGACATTCAGGTAGGACTCCTACTGGTAACACCAACTTGCATACCCTTTTTGAAGAGTTTGACTATTACCTTGCTAAAATCAAGCGTTTGCAATTAGATAATGCTTATTTTACTGAATGCATAAAATAAAAGCTTGTACCTAGAGGTTTATGCATGTTGCATTACCCTAATGGTCTACAGCCTGATTCTACTTTAAAGAACTAACTGCATTATTTGACCAGCATGGATTAGAATATATGAATGTTATAATGAAATGCAATGAAGTTCTGATAAATGAATTAATTGAGACTGTCAGTGATTTGGACAATAATATTTGTAGTCACATCCAATATAATTTTAAATATAAGCATATATGCATTTTTAAGAGCACAGATGAAATGTGTTCTAGTATAAAGGCACTTAACGTGAAAAAACTAATTAGGGAAAAGACTGACTATAGCAAGGGTGTAGCATATCCTAACCCCCCCACCCTCACAGGAATGGGGTACTAAATTCTCTGCCCAAAATAGGACTTTTATTAATGAATCTTAAGCTCATGCCTCTAACTATAGTTCAGAGGAAATTTTTTTTAGATCAGGTAGAATTTCTTCCACTGCGACACTCCAAGTAGTTAAAGAACAGAGCTCCCTCCCACAGGACAACCACTGGGTAGACAGGTACACACCTTCTCATTAGCCCAACAACCGATGGGGGAGGGGAGGACCTTTTACAGTTGTACCAACAACAGGAAATGATTGAAGTGGACTTCCCAGAACAGACTGATGTTTTAGATACTATAGGCATTAATCATGACCATGTTTTACCTCCCCTATAACATTATTACAAATTCTTTAGGTGATTTTAAAGTTTACAATTTTTCAAATGTTTTCATGGATACTTCACATTGTGATATTTTTGTAAAGGGCTTTATTTTTGTACCTCAATACAGGTGTAATGTAGCCACCACTTTGATGGACCTAAAATTATACACCTGCAAGCTGAATTTAAAAGTTCTGTTTCAGAACTCTCTATCTAGCCAGTTTGACCCCCTTGCCATTTCTAGCACCTACAATCCTCCATTACATCCCATGATTTCTTTATTTGAGAGAATTTGTGAATTAGATATTCATAACCTCCCCTCCAGCCATAGGAGAAATACTGAAATTCACACTCAGGATACTTTCACTATTAATGAAATCAAAGATGTTTTGGAGAAAATTAGCATTATGAAACTGGACAAAGGGGGCGGTGTTGTTTTAATGAACCTAGATGATTATAATAATAAGATGCTATTAATAGTAAAGCCTATGCAAAATCTTCCATCAATAAATTGAATGGTGCTTACTTGAAAATAAGGAGTGAACTACAAGATCTCTTCATAAAAGGTTCAATTTCTATTGAAATTCTGAATTACCTATCGATTTTATATCCATAAGTTTCAGTAATGTTTGGTTTACCCAAATCACACAAGAATTTAACCCAACCACCCATGCGCCCCATAGATGCTAAGGGATGTATTACACACCCTTTGGCTAAAAATCTAGACTACAAACTAAAACATCTCGTTTTTAATGAAATTAATATTTGTAAACATTCCAGGAGTTTTCTGGAATCTATTAACAAGATACCTTTCAAAGAGACTTTTGTCTTTTTGACTATTGACATAAAAGAATTTTACTCCATTATTCCTCACAGAATTGGTCTTGACTGGTTTAGTGAGTTTCTTTATGCAAAAAAAGTTGACCATTTTGATGTATTTATACTCATCTCATGGAAATTGTGTTGAAAAACAATTTCATTCTTTTTAACAATGAGATTTTTCTGCAACAAGAAGGGGTTGCTATGGGTTCAGCATGTGGTGGATTGTATGCCAATGTAGTTGTGACACAATGGGAGAAGAAATTTCTTTTTCCCTCTAGTTTCTATGGTTACATCAAGCATTAAACTCGATATCTTGATGGTATATTTATTTTATGGGATGGACTTGAGTTATTAATTAACAAATTTATTATGTATATTCATTCTACGATAGAATTTTTAAAGTTTACTCATACATATCACTTAGATGAAATCTCTTTTCTTGATATCTTCATGGTTAAAGACTATCAGAATAAGAAATTTATATCTAAAATCTTCAGAAAAAGCGACATATTCAAATTCTTTACTTCACTATTCAAGTTCTCATCCACCGAAACAAAAAAAAGCTATAGTGAAGAGACAATTTGTACGTGCTGCATGGATGGTGTCAAATATGGATAATTTTTTGACTGAATGTGATACACTTAAGCATATGTTTCTGAAAAGAGGATATTCTGTTAGCTTTTGTCACAGAGATTTTACTTGAAGTTGTCAATAAACAGAAAGGGCTTTTTATTTACCTTTGTTAGCAGAAGATCTAGGACACCAGAGCCCCAATACTAATATTAATACAACTATTCAAGACAATATTTCAGGCATTAGCGACTATAGGACTTCCCTAGTTACTGTCTTTTCTTCTGACAGCATCATAATAAAACAAATACTAAAGAACTGGTCTATCCTAAGGCAATATAAATCCATTAGACCCTTCACTGATACAGTTCCAACCATAGTTTTAAGAAGGGTAGGAACCTGAAAAATGTATTTGAAACAAAACAAAGTAGATTCGAGCATAGATCTGGGTACATGAACAAATGTGATATGTGCCACTTTTGTAAATACGTTAAGGAAGGGGATACATTTACTATTAATAACATTAATATTTAAAATTAATTTTAAAATTCATCATAGATATAACTAACTCTGAAAGAGTGATTTATTGTGCTGTATGTAACCAATGCTGCTGTTTTTATATTGGAACAACTGACAGGAAACTAAAACATTGTATTTATGAGCACCTAAACCTAAAACAAAAAAAATAACTAATGCTTTGAGTAAACACATACTGGATAATGAAGAACACATGTTTTATTTTTTTGTAATTGATAATATAAAAACAGGCATCAGAGGTGCAGCCTGGTCCATACTTTTAGAAAAAAAGAGAGCTTTACTGGCAGTTATATTTTGATGCAGGCAACTGGCCAGGATTAAATGAAAACATTTCCATTAGTTCCCTTTTAAAACTCAATGCATTAGATTGATAGATTAATTAACTATATGGTCATTATTTGTATATTTATATAACATATTTTAAATGTTGATTACTTGATAAACACATTTTTTCATGTTCTCTTATTTCTCTGACCTTTTAATACTGTATTTTATACATGTTTACATATTTATACCCTGTTTTTATAGTTAAATTAAATTTTTATAGCATATTTATTACATACAACTTTTTCTGGCATTTCAATGTGTCTTTAAGGGAGTGTGTCTTTTTTCATTTAATGATTATGATGTCTTTTTACATGTCATTATAATGCGGACTTCACATTTTTATTGCATTTAATGAAGTTCTAGTGTTCTGGGAGGAAAGTTCTAATCTTTCTTGTATGTGGATTTAATAAAGCTGTTTTTTGAACTTGGACTACAACTGAATAGTTTCCTTTGGCTTGAATAAGCATTCTGCAATTTCAGTGGGGATTTCAGCTGCCTGGTTTGGCTTTGGGTGTTTTTGGGTACGTTTTTCTTTACACTTATAATTTCCTGTAAAGTCCTAAATCGTGACGGCATCAAGTACAAAAAAGTGAACTTTTTGAATGAAGGGCATGATATAGAGTGCTTCACAAGTGAATTTTTGACATCTTTGTTTAAATAGCAAGAAAATGTTAAAAAATTCAGTGACTACATTTTTTCTTTTCACCATAAAAGCATAAACAGGATTCACAAGTATCCAAATATACTGTTCCTTGTGAGTTACAATCATGTCTCCATCAGACAAATTGTAATGTTAAGTGCATTGATGTGTCTGCTTGAACTATTGTTGATGAAGTGACATTGCTTACACATCCCACATTTAAAAGTGCCAGGTGTACAGTGAGTCATGTTTATTTGGGGAACCATTCTCAAGCAAAGATTTAATGTTTTATACTCTCTTGTAAGTAAAGAGTGGCTGATTTCCCAGTATCTTGATATAGTCACCATTTCCCAGCATAATTTTCCAGCTATCCTTTAGTACATCCTTGATTACAGACATATCTATGGTGATTGGAAGGGGGAATGACATGTTATACCCAACCAACATTTGCAAAGCAGGTGGTGTGGTACTGTTAACCAGTGAAATGTCTGTAATACTCTGTGAGTATTGGTTTAGCAGAAGTGGATTTGAGCAATCAAGCTTCATCCTTAATCATAGATGACTAATCCTGCTCTTAGTGTCTTGCTGGGAAAAAAGTTCTGAAAATGATACTCTTCCTCAAAAGTCTGATCATCACTAGTTAACCTTCTGAATATGAAAAATTCCCCTTCGCAATTCCTTTTTTCATGTGATAAGGATGAAGGATCTTTTTGTGTAAATATTGATTGATGAATGTACTTTTCCTAAAAAAATGTACTCCTAATGGTTATATCTTCATCAAAATGCATTAAAGTGTTGTCAAGAAAATTGACTGACTTTCCAAAGCCACTCATTGTAAATTTTAGAAAAGATGTACTACTGTTGACAAATGAAAGCAGCTCTTCAAATTGTTTGGTGGACCCTTTCCAAATGAAGAACAAATCATCAATGTACCTAAGATAAAAGTGAACATAGGAAAATAATAGATTACATTTGAGACTCCTTTGCTCCCAAAATGCCATGACAAGATTGGCAAAGACAAGGACTACTCTTGCCCCCATTGAATAATCTGCAAGAAAATGAGAAAAAAATGTTTTCCAACATGATCTTGAGTAAGGTGCAATGTGAATCTAGTCAGATATACTTTGACAATTTCTATCCCACTTTGTTATTCAATGCACTGGTATAGTGACACCACATCAATTGATCCAAAAGAAATCCAGCCTTAAATCCCAGTTTATCTTGTAAAGGTTCAAGCAAGTGCCAAGAATCTCTTGGATACAATTCAGATGTTTGAGCTATAGGCTCAAGTATGTGGTTTAAGAACAAGGAAATTGGTTCCATTTTAAAAATGGCTGTTGCCAGTAATGGCCTGAATGGGGGTTGTTCATTTATTTGTGCACCTTTAGCATTTCAAATAATCTGGCTATTTTAGGTATCACCACTTGAAAAAAATGAATGCACCTCTTGATCAAATTCTCATTGACAGAATAAGTCAGAGTAAACTGTGAATGCTTAAAAAAACTTCTGTGAGTGTTTTCCTTAGTAGTTTCTTTGTAGCAATTGTTATCAGATAAGTTTCACATTAATTATAGTCTTAGTAAGATTTGCTGCTTGTGTGGGAATCAATGAGAATCCTTTACAAAGTATTACCATATGATGGGAGTTGAGTTCAAAGTCACAACGTCACAATCTACTTTTGTCTCTTTCTTGTTCTTCCCTCTCACTTTGCCCTGTGTCTTCCAACCTGTGGGCCACTTTGGAGTTCTTATACTTCTCAATGGATGCAATACAAAAGGAGTTGTTGAGAGGAGGGGGTGACTATTAATTGTTTCTGTGTTACCCTCAGTATTGTGTGATGTAATGTTGTTGGTAGCTATTTGTTTGCCCAGTCCTATCTGAACATACAGTTGTTGAAGCATCAGCATTCAAGTGAACTTCATTGAAAGGGTATGCTTTGCTTTCCACATTGTAGACCTAGATACGTAGGGCTTCAACTTGGCAATGATGTGTGTGTGTGTGTGTGTGAGTGACTGTAGTGATAGGTAAGACTGGCATACCCAATGGATTGTGGGTACATTTACCCTCATTACAAACATTTACACAGGGAAAAGATTTCCGCAACTATTTCACTCTCTTTTAAGGCTACCAATTGCATTGCCACACAATCATGAGGTCCTCTCTTCAAGCATACTCTGTCTCATAGTTAGACTTCACTTGTGGTGTGAGTGGCTGATGCACATTCCTCTACATTGTGGACATAAGCAGGGTTTTTGAATCCGATAATATCATTGTGGAAGACAGTAGTGACTAACAGTACTGACTTACTCAACAGATGGTGACAAGCAAACACAGACTACTGTAAACACTGACAAGGCTGAAAGTCTTTGAGTCACAGAAGACATTTTAGGGGAGGCTGAACCATAGCAACAGACAACTGATGTAATTCCTTTTTGTTTTCATTTATATAAATGTATGATTGCATATGTTGTCAGTGATGGTTTAATAAAGATGTTTAAAAAAAGGGTCAGGAATTGAATAATTTATGTAATGTTGCTTAGGTTATATGATATATAGCAATATATGTGAAGTATAATGTTTGTTAATGTTAATTTGTTAATACAGTTTGATTACTTTCGTATAAATGTAAATTTGCTATGTCACAAGTGATAATTCAGTAAAGATGTTTAAAAAAAGTATGTGCTTTACGAAAAATTAGATTCATTTCTGTTTGTGGTGTCATTGGTTGATATACAGCCCTATGAACTATGACTCCAGGTAGGCAGGTGTTTTATACACACACAGTAGTTACACCTTGACAAATTAAAGACTGGTAACATGCAGGATTGGCTTCTCAAAATCAGTTGACGATTAAAACTTTATGTATTGTAAACTGTTACAACTGGAGAGAAGCAGGCAAACGTTGTAATCCCTTTAATGGGAGCCACGTGCAATCAAATACAATACCAGTTTATTTCTTCGCGTGTGTGTTGTCTGACAAGTGTCATATGAAGTGCTGTGTGACATGCTCAGTTGGTGCACAAGTCAAGAGGACCTTGACCTACATTGCAGATGTTGTACTCCAGTAGTGTAGGCCTTCTATTATTTGTTCATATTACAGTGTTTACGGGCAAGAATGGCTTATTCAACAGATCTGGATGTGTGTCCTGCTAAACGGTGGTCAGAAATTGTAACAGGACCTTTGTTATGATAGTTTGTAATGGCTTTTGAGATGGGTTGGTGATCATCCAGTAATTGCTATTATTCCTTATGAGTATGCCCACTATAATGATGTTTGCATTTGCTCAGCTGTTATTACAAACATTAAGTAATCCATGCTGTAAAATAATGGTTGTCAGTTGTGGTTTTGTGGCAAAAATGTCTTAGAATTTGCCTCCAGTAGTATGGTTCTAATAATGGATGTACAGTGGAAGTAGTGGCTGAAGCACTTAGGACAACAGTGTTGTAGACCACTGTATGCTACAGATCACAGTCAATAGCTGCTTTCTACAGTTCACTTACTAGCAGATGGTAATAGTACCTCTTTGATGGGTATGTTGCATGTTGTGATCCAGGTATTATAGATGTGTTGCACAATGCTCAGTTAGGGAGATATTTTAATTTAGGACATGATACTATACTATACTATACTGCCTTCAGAAGTGTACTTTATCAGACTGCATTAGCTTGTGTATGTGTGTAAGCAGCAGGAACTTGATATTTAAGCAGCAATGGGTTACACTCACTGTATAATAAAGTGAAACAGAGCAAGCAGCAGTAATTACACAATACTAACATCTGGCATATTTTTGTTTGACTACTTCTATGTACTAACTATCATGAGTGATCACTGTGACAGTCTTGCACACACAACCGTGATGTTAACAACTGCCCCCAAATTACTTATATCCTCCAAAATTTCCATCTTCGTGTATTTTGTATTTCTCATGACATGCCCCACATCTCACATGTGATTACATCTCATCTGTTGTAGTTAGATATCTGTACTAATACAATGATATCTGTACTAATACAATGCAGCACAATCTTTGAATAATATGCTGTTCAAAGTGACAGTTTTATTTGTGACATGTCCTTTGCATTGCACCATATACTGATTTAGGATTGATTAAATATCCCAGTTCCTACCCCTCCCAACATAACATGCTGCTGCCACAACTTTTGTTATTGTTTCCAGTATCAGTACTTGTCAGGGAATTGTGGGGCACTCCTTATTTACGTCATGTTCCATAGTTTTATTTTTGATAGTTCCCTATTACCCCACATTGTTACATCAATACATATAACGGCATGGGAATTTGTACACTTGTTTCCAGCATGTCTGTTCACACATCACACTTAGTGTGATATAAAACACAGGCAATATAAATGTTCAAAATGAACTATGTCTGACAATGCTACTAAATCTCCTGCACGTCCACTACCTGCAATGGAATACAATGTCTTTCTATATCAGGTTTGCTTGTCCACTGTTAACGTACCTCTCTGTCTCTGAATTTCAGGGACCTCCCCGAGTTTAACTCCAATATTAGTTCTATTCCTCTTAATCCTATGTAATAATACGTGACCTTTGGAGAAAGGTGGTGGAGTCTACTTAACTAAATGATGATACTAGAGGTATACACTTCTTTCATATCTTAAACTGTGTACTACTTCATACTCTCTTATTCTGTCAACACCTCAACTTATAATACTAGCACTTAAAAAAGTGTCCCTAATGGTCCATGATTATTTCTGGATTTTTCCTCATTTGGATTAGGTTTGTCCCTGATCCACTTCAGAGTACTGACTTGATTATCTGTTTGTTCGGTTCCCCTACCCGTTATGTATTCCCTGTTGCCCTAGCTAGTATTGTGCCATTCATACAAACTTGCTTACTGAGTTTAAGCTTATTTCCCATCTGGTGTTTATATTGTGTGCTCGAGCCCCACTGGACCTCATTGTGGGCACTAGCATGTGTTCTGGCTGTAAGCAGATGCTGCTCAGTGTGGAGGGTTGCTTCGTGTCTTGCATATTCAGTTAGCACTACTGCTCATCATGCAGAACTGGACAATTGCATTAGCTTCAGGTTGCGCTAGTTAGTGAATTCCCAGGAAAATGTTGGGTAATAAGGGGCAACATAACACTGATATAGCCAACAACTTAGAGATGTAGTGTTCCGCTATGTATATTAAAATAGCAATATTAATATTTTTTTTTAAATGCCATTTCTTGTGGGTCCCACACATGATAACCCAGATGTTCATCGTGTTACCCTGCTGCAGTCATCACACTTGGGTTATCCTGTCGTCAGGTGGTCCCGCAGTCGGCCGGATTTCCAAAGTCTTGGTCTGACGTCGGTTGCTATTGCCTCATCCCTGACGTCAGTGCACCAGGGGTACATATGTTGCAACCGACGCCATTTTCTTCAGTCTTTCTTGCCACACGGTGCCCGAAGCAGAAGCAGTTCGCAAGTGCCGGTTGGCTGACTCCTGAGATTTTCGATTTCGAATTTCAGACCGAAGTCTTCTATAAAGCTAAGTACCCCATTGGGGAAACTTTTCTTGCCTCAGACCGATGTCAGAAAAAGTTAACAATTGTATTTCTTGTGGGAAGCAAATACCTCATAAGGATTTTCATTCTTATTGCATACCTTGCCTAGGCCCTGATCACGACGTCACTTCTTGTCATTTTTGTGCTAGATTTAATAAACGTACTATTAAAAGACGTTTTGATTTTGCACGGCACTTTTTTGGTAGAAAATTTAACTATAACATGCCGTTGGAGCTACCGACTACCGGCGTGCACAAAAAGCGCAGGGACAAGGACTGACAGTCCAGGCCTAAGCCCGATTCCGAGGCCTCGGTTGATCCGGTCACTGGTTCTCTGGTTATTAGTGAGGCTCTGACGCAGCCTCTGACTACCGCAGTTCTGGAACCCAAGACCGCTACAGATATTTTGACGGAATGTACTAGGCCGACACCGCCTTTTACTTCAGGCCCTTCTGACGATTTACCTTCCAAGGACATCGGTACTTCTGAAATGCCATCGGTTTCTGAAGGCATTTTCAGACCGACGACTCTTACAGTCAAAACGTTTTCCAAGTCAAAAGCTCCTTCTAAATCGAAAAAGGCTTCACTTCAGTCTCCTGTTCAAGGCCCTATGCCTAAGAAACATGCTCAAAATGGCTGAAGATTTGATTTCTCTTATCAGGGGTTCACAGCCTCCTCCTGACAAAAGGCCTAGACAAGAGGAAGATTCTGCTTCCTCTGAACAACTGTCTATTTCTTCGGATTCCTCTGAGGACCAAGACTATTCCTTCTCTCCTTATGAAGATTCTGATGCTGAGGAATCTATTCCCTCAGCTTCTCCTCCAGAAGATTACTCTTTTGGGGAAACTTTACACACTATGAGGGAACATTTTCACTGGGAAGGTCAGGATTACTCTGATTCCAAGAAAAGGCTGAGAGAGTTTCTTTTACTCCCCCAACACAGACCTCTAGCCATCCCTCCTGTTTTGGACATTGTGGATGATGTCTACTTAGAATACAGTTTCAACCCTGACTCTCTACCTCCTGCCCCGGCCAAGCCTGACAGATACTACAGAGTACCTGATTCCCATAAATTCCTTTACAAAAGCCCAGTAGCTGACCCAGAGACTATCTCCCAGGGTCCCAAGGGGGCTAAGGCTTCCATGGCTAAAAATCCAGTACCTTCTGAAAGGGATTCAAGAGCACTAGACAGATGGGGGACAAAGGTTTACACCTCAACCACTTCAGCTATGAGAGCACTAAACTGTCAATTTCATATGCTTATGTATCAGCAATTTCTGATCTCTCAGTTAAAACAAAAGCTAACCACCTTACCTCAACAATCTGAAATGAAAGAAGTACAGGATTTGTTGCACGCCACCGAGCAGGTGGGCAAACATACCTTACAATGTGGGTTTGATTCTTTAGAGGCCTCCTGCAGAGCAGCTGTCACTGGATCAGTTATACGTAGGCATGCCTGGTTAAAAGAACAAAGTCTGCCTGATCATGTTAAAGCAAAACTATTAGATGCTCCGTTACAGCAGGATGTTCTTTTTGGTGTTAAAGCAGAAGAAGTTTTAAAGAAAATGGAAGATAAGGCGAAATCAATGCAGACAGTCAAAGATTTTCTGCAAGTACAACCCCCTCGCTTCAGCAGAAACTGGCCAACAAGAAATTGGTCCTTTCCAGCAACTGACAGGCCTCAGAGGGGTAAATACAGGCACCCAAGGGGCAGAGGACAACCACAAGCTCAGTATAAGCCTTGCCAATGGGGCACTCCAACCCAGAAGGGAGGAGAAGACCGGTCTCAACCCACCAGAAGGCAAACTCAATGACTTGCACCTCAGCTGGCCAAACAAAGCTCTTTTGTCAGCCCCCTTGGGGGGAAAACTAGCACTAGTTGCAGACAACTGGCATATGGTCACAAAGGACAAATGGGTCCTAGACATAATTTTACGAGGATACAGATTCCACTTTCACACCTTGCCAATAAAAACAGGAATGCCAAACCTGCCACAAAATCAAAGGGCAGAGGCTCAAAAACAAATTACAGCTCTCATGGCCATGAGAGCCATTCAAAGGGTACCAGCTCAAGAGCAAGGCCAAGGATTTTATTCAAGACTCTTCCTAGTACCCAGAAAAGAAAATGCTTGAAGACCAATTCTGGACCTTTCAATTCTAAACATTTACAAGTTCCCAAATTCAAGATGCTAACACTACAGCAGCTACTTCCCATGTTGGTCAAGGAAGCATGGCTGGTAACGTTGGACCTCAAGGAGGCATACCTGCATGTCCCTATCAGACAAAGTTGCAGAAGATACCTCCGTTTCATTGCAGGTTCAACCCATTATCAAGTCTCTGCACTGCCCTTTGGCTTATCTACTGCGCCCAGAGTATTCACAAAATGCCTGGCACCAGTAATTGCATACTGCAGACAAAGAGGAATTCAAATATATCCATATCTGGACGACTGCCTCATCCAAGCAGAAAGAAAAGACATTCTCTTACAACATCTGGCTTTTGTGAAGCATCTACTAAATTGTCTGGGGTACACAGTAAACGAAAAGAAGTCAAAACTAGTACCCGCACAAAAAATGACATTCCTGGGTGCCAGCTTGGAGACAATGGCCCAGAAGGCTTATCTTACACCAGACAAGCAATTACAACTGACTCAATATTTCAAGACAATGCCAACAAAGACCCAATTAACTGCAAGAAAAATTCTGCAGGCTTTCGGCTTCATGGCATCTTGCATTCTGATAATACCATTTGCAAAACTGCATATGAGGAAATTACAGTGGTACCTAAAAAGCGTATGGTCTCAACAGCCACAGCTTGGACACAGTGATATCTCTCATTCCCTGCCTTCAACAGGAATTTCTATGGTGGGCGCAGGCATGTCACCTCAACAAGGGTCAGCCTTTCATCTTGCCCCCCACCCAGGCAAACTATCACAACAGATTCTTCAGACTATGCCTGGGGGGCACACATGGCAGGGCAATGCATTCAAAGCCTATGGACTGCAGAACAAAGAAAACTGCACATAAACCAAAAAGAGATGCTAGCTGTACAGAAAGCTCTGACAGCTTTCAAGGATCTACTACAGCCAGGACAACTTGCAATAAAGACGGACAACACCACAGTAATGTGGTACATAAACAAACAAGGGGGCACACATTCCTACCCTCTTTGCAGGCAAGCAATAATCTTATGGAACACAGCTCAGGCCTACCAAGTCCAGTTACAGGCTCAATTCCTGCCAGGACAGAAAAACACATTGGCAGACGACCTAAGCAGATACATCAAAGATCCCCACGAGTGGAAGCTAGACCCACAAATATTTACAATGATAACTCAAAGATGGGGTCTACCAAATATAGACCTGTTTGCCAGTCCTCAAAACTACCAGCTGACAAAATTTTGTACAAGGACATTCCACCATCAAGCTTGGAAAGTGGACGCTCTCTCCTTCAGTTGGAAAAACCTGACAGAATATGCCTTTCCTCCATTACCTCTTCTCACAAAGATTCTTTTGAAGGTCAAAAAGGAGAAACCTCGACTGATTCTCATAGCCCCAGACTGGCCCCGCTATTGAAGAATATGGCTCACAGCCCACCATGGATATTGCCTCAAATTCCTCATTTAATCACACAGCAAGATGAGCAGATTCTACACAGCCAGATCAAAACCTTAAACCTGGCTGCATGGCAAATCAATTAAGCATTCCACCAGCCCCTCTTTCACAAGCAGTAATGGATGTTATTCCAGAGGCCAGGAGGCCAAGCACCAGGAAGGCTTACTTGGACAAATGGAAAAGGTTTTGTGCTTGGAACCAAGCTAAAGGCCAAGACACAACTCAGCCTCATATGCCTCACATTCTGCAGTATTTAGCTGAGATGTTGCATAAAGGACTTTCCTTCTCCTCTATTAAAATCCATGCTTCAGCTATTTCAGCTCACTACGACACAAATCCACCTTTATTTTCAAATCCTCTTCTAAGGCAGTTCCTCAGAGGGGCAAAAAACATTAGACCACCTAGAAGAGCCCCTACACCAACATGGGACCTCAACTTTGTTCTGGAAAAACTAACGCTACCTCCCTTTGAACCAGCTTTTTCTGCAGACCTTCAGTTCCTATCCTGGAAGACTGCCCTGCTCCTGGCAATAACTTCTGCAAGGAGAGTCTCAGAATTACAGGCACTTATGGCAGTGGAACCTTTCCTCATTTTCCATTAAGACAGAGTTTCTCTACGAACTAATCCTTCCTTCATGCCTAAGGTGGTTTCTAGTGTAGCTTTAAATCAAACCATCCACCTACCCACTTTCTTCCCCAATCCACAGAATAAAGGTGAGAGACTCCTGCATTCCTTGGACATTCAGAGGCAACTTCGTTACTACTTGGATAAAACTAAGGCTTTCAGAAAAACTGACCAGCTCTTTGTTTCCTATGCTACAGCTTTTCAAGGGAGGGCCATATCCAAACAAACCATTTCTAAATGGATAGGCCATTGCATACGATTCTGCTATACCCATCATGGGAAACTAGTTCCTCCTACCATTAGATCCCACTCTACCAGCGCAACAGCTACCTCTACAGCCTTTCTCAGGGGGGTTCCTGCCAAGGAAATTTTAGAAGCTGTAACTTGGAGTTCTGTACACACCTTCACCAAACACTATCAGTTACCTCTTTTTTCTAAGTCCAGGGCAGGCTTCGCCACTGCAGTTCTGCAGGGCCTCATTGCCTCCACTAACCCTCTATGATGCCTCCACCCTACCTTAGCTTTGGGACTCAACCCAAGTGTGATGACTGCAGCAGAGTAACACGATGAACATAGTACAGTTTTGTACCTACCATAAATGTAGATGTTCGAGTGTTCACCCTGCTGCAGTCCAGGTTAGCCTCCCTCCAACCCTCTGATCTACTGGCTAAATCTTTGCTATGCCTTTCTGATGTATTTGCTTATAGCTGAAGGGATTTTGTGTTTGTACAGTGTTCACACCTTTTGGTACTAATTTGGATCACCTTTTTGGGGGCACCTGACATCTGGGGCAAGAAAAACTGAAGAAAATGGCGTTGGTTGCAATATATGTATCCCTGGTGCACTGACGTCAGGGATGAGGCAACAGCAACCGACGTCGGACCAAGACTTTGGAAATCCGGCCGACTGCGTGACCGCCTGATGACAGGATAACCCAAGTGTGATGACTGCAGCAGGGTGAACACTCGAGCATCTACATTTATGGTAGGTACAAAACTGTACTTTATCCCTATACCTTGTTATACATTTCAGCATTTATTCATTTACCTTTAGTTCAGACAACCAATAAAATATCTGGCCCACCTTTCAGCAGGCCAGCTTTATGCAGTTAGTGCAGAGGATTAAGGCCTTGAAGTGTTAATGAGCTGCATTCTGCAACCAAAGATTACAGGGTTTAATTCCTTCAACATAAATTTGCCAGTTGTGTGACTCTGAGCAAGTTACTTATCCAGACAGTCCTCTTGGGTCTCAAGTGAAAACAGACACTTGTGTCCAGAAGGCTTACCCACTAAAAATGTATAAAATAAAATAAATAAGGCAGAAGAAATAAATGATATACAGTGGCCTAAGCTTAGTTAGTCATATCCCCTGAAGAGACTGGCACTGTGGCCATGTTATTAAAAAAAGCTATATCTGGATTTCAATTGGTGCATGCATGACTTGGCTAGCTGATCATATGCATAATATATAATGCAATTCAAAGTCTTAGATAATGATTTGCAACTAAGTTTGCCACCCATCCTGTTGTCAACGGGGCACTCATGGGTTGAGCTGCCTCATCCCGTTGCCCACTGTGCAAAGTGGTGGGACTTGAAACATCCTGCTTTTCAATTGCACTGAATTGCCATGGAAAAGCTGCAATTACTTCTGGCTTTTCCACGGCAATTCAGTTATGTCACCAACCCAGACCAGTAGACAAAGCTACTGCCTATTAGGTCCGGGTTCTTTAATTTGTGGACCAGTTGGCTGCAATTCATGAAAGGGATGGGGATTGGGGCAGGAAGAGCCCTGCAAATATCACAGCTGTAGGAGCACTTTGTTTTAAGGGCTTCTACAGCCGCAAAAAAAATCATAACGAGATTTGTTTTTTTTTTCCCTAACTAGCCATTCATACAGCCATCCAGCTATTCATGCAGCCATCCAGCTATTCATGCAGCCAGCCAGCTATCCATCCATTCATGCAGCCAGCCAGCTATCCATCCATTCATGCAGCCAGCCAGCTATCCATCCATTCATGCAGCCAGCCAGCTATCCATCCATTCATGCAGCCAGCCAGCCATCCATTCATGCAGCCAGCCAGCCATCCATTCATTCAACCTTCCATCCATCAAGCCATCCATCTGCTACTCCAGCAGCCGGCCAGCCAACCACTCCAGCAGCCAGCCACTTGTACCCATAACAGCATCTCCTTCACCACTCCTGTGATGACATCATTGTAGAGGGTGTGGCTACTGTCATTGGCCACACCCCCATGCCCCACTTTGGCCCACTTAAAAGGTGGCAGCCTTATTTGCAACAGTGGTCAATTATTATAGCATGTGTAGAAGAGGGCAAACATCTGCAGTGGGAAAAATAGCTGGACAGAACCAAATGTCAGAAAAAAGGGCATCCCTCTTCTATGAATATTGGCTCAGATTTATAAAGCTTTCCTGAAAATGACTAGGGATGCCTTGTATAACTCAGAAATTCCCTAAAAGACAGGGGATATCAGCATAAACTCCTGCATAACTGGAGGAGTTCCAGTATGAAAAAGGTATGCAAATAAAGTAAATGTCCACATTCTTTGATTCACAACATTAGAGAGTACATTTGAGAATAACATTTACAGAGATCTAACAGTGGACTAATAACACAGAACTAAATGTCTAACAGCCTAGTGTTACTAGAAATAAACAAGTGCTCAGCAGAGCAAGACTTGGTAACATCACCATAAATATACTGATGAATGGATTGAGCTGATACATAAAATGCTGTCACACTGGAGTCCATAGTGAAAGGCATACTAACCACAGCAGAAGGCTGTGCCCTATGTAGTGTGATGCCACTGACCCATAGACAATGCATGCTGTGATTCCACTGAACTAAAGCCAATAGGGAGTATAAGCCTTACCAGATCCTTACCTTTGTATACAATGCAAATGGCAGCTTCTCTGCAGTCATGATAAAGGAAGCTGAAACTTTACTAAATTACTCCTGCGAACAGACTACTCAGAGATCTTCACATGTACTAGTGTAATCCACAGACAGCATTATCTAGCCCACCTCCTCTTTCACACTATTTAATACTTCTGTGTGTAATACTATATTTATGAGTACAAGCATTCTCTCTCTCTCTCTTTATATATATATATATATATATATAAGTGTGTGTGTGTGTGTATGCATAATATATTGTTGAGCAGTTTATCATTGCACTTTGTAGACTCATAAATTCTAGCTTGTATCAATGTGTTGATCCATAATGCCAAGTGTCACTTTTCTTTTATACTTTTTATCCACTCATGTGCTGTCCATCTGCTCCCATGTCATTCCATTGCCATCATTTAGACATAGTATTTTCTGCAGGGGGTCTTAACCACCTGGCAACAAGTATCTTGCTTCCAGATTTTAGCATCCTCCTGGGTATTTCCTGCATCACCTGCTGGTTCATAGGTTCATGTCTGTATAGTAGGCATGAAATCCGGGAAGACAGCAGAGAAGTGTAGAGAGTTAAGCTCAACGCTAGGAATAATTTAGTCTTTATAGTCTAGGACTATCATCACACAGTCCTCAGTGTATGGTCCCCTTAAGGACCTCTCTGTGGTTCAGCCACATGGTTACTGAATGCCCATGACTTTTTACTTGTATTTTTTTTTTTTTTTAAGAATTTCCTGGAGCACTTGGGCCAATAAAGCTCACACTCAGTAGCTGTAGACATGACTTGGCATGTTTTGCCATTTCCTTTCCAAGGTTAAAGATATGGCACAATTAGATTTTTTTGACTATACTTTGAAAATAAAGTTTAAATCCAAGCCTGATGTCCATAAACATTGAAGTATCTGAAAAATATCCCAAAGATCATCTAAACTAAGGGTGTAAAGGTCACACAGACAAACCATTGAGTAAGAATTACAAGAAAGACATAGTCAAGCTTGAGACTTCACTGTGTAATACCTTAAACCTTCTGTAGTGGAGGCCCATGGGACATATGCTAATGACCTCCTAAGAGTTTCAGCTACATGTCTCTGGAATGTCCATGATTTTTTTCCCTTTTACTTTAAGTGTTTACTGGACCACTGAGGCCAATAAAGTCAAATCCCACTAGCTGTATGCATGGAATGTGTTTCCCTTTTTCTGGGCTTATTAGTGCATTGTAGGTGGATTGTTTGGCTGTACTTTATAACCACAAATCTTAGACAAGCCCGATGCCCATAACATTAGGGCGACCGTAAAATATCTCAAATAATATCCAAACCAAAGGTAGTCCTTAAGGAATAATTTGCATATATCACATTGACCTTAATTACCAGTATTGACAGAAATTGAAAGCACATGTTCTTGATCCCATATTGATCTGGTCTTCAATAATGATGCATCTGCATCCTTTAAAGGGTTAATGATATGTATTTATTGTATCTAAAACTGGCATGAGAGATACTGTTGACGCTTTTTGGAATTTCCAGAGTGGGTCAACACATTCTGCAACATAAATCACACCCTAAGACCATATCAATGAGTGCTTTTCACTTAATTAGCAAATAACACTCTGCTTCATGCATTACTTGTTGCATTCTATCATCTCGGGTCATATTTTATTTTAGCATGGATTTATACAGCATTATTCATAAAGATTGTATGCATTTACGTATATGTCGCTACATGGTAAAATCAAGTACCACAACTTTATGCAATTCATAGAAATCCATGTACACTATAACATATCTGCTCATCTGCATACCTGGCATAAACTGTTTATGCAGTTGGCATGTAAAATGAGACCCACAATATATTTTATGAGTAACAAATGTTGGAATCATAATATACATTAATAAGTGATAGGAAGTTAATGGTGTACAAGTACACGACAATTAAAGTACATCCAGTGTACCACACAGACTCTCAAAGCTTTGTTGTGATCAGCTATACAGACCAGGGCTGAGCAACAACATTAAACAAAATCCATTGGTTACAGAAAAGCATTAAGAAAAAATTATACACATTTTGAAGTGTCCTGAGCTAAGTGTACCAGGCATACTAAATATGAGAGACTACCACACTTAGCCTACCCCAACAGTTTTAGCATTGATACTCCCCAGTGACAGCAACAGTAAGGACATATTAATTCATTTAAATAACATGCAAATATCTCCTTTTCTGCAATCCTGGCAATGTAGCCACAAAACTTTGAGCTGTTGCTTTGATGTGGTTCTAACAAGTAAGATTAGTAAGGAGTGCCATGGTTTCATTGCATATATGTACCAAATGTTAAAACTCTTCATGTGGAAATATAGATTACCATATATTAGGCGTTGAAGTATACAGGCAATAGTTTGCCATATAACAAATACAAGTATTACTGAAATCTGCAAAGATCTATGAAACAAATCAATGGCCACCAAGGCATTGCCATCTTGCAGACTGCCACTGCCTGACTATAATGATAATCAACAAACATTATTTTTGGCAGTAACCAAATCTGTCATGGTACAGAACCAAAGTCCCAACACCAATACCCCATTATAATATACATTTGAACCCCTTCTAGTAGCATGGATTGTATTGTATTTTTTTCTTCTAACTGGCACATTATTTTAAAAGAGAAATTGCAACTGTGTAATAAAATCTTGCCTTGCCTACTACTGCAGCACTCACTTCATGCAAAAGAAGGTACAGTGCAAATAGGAAAGTATCTAATGTTTATTATTTATTTATTTGTTAATCCCTGATGATGTGAACAGGACTAGCCCATAGTCAGCCACTGACTAAATATACAGTAATATGAAGAAAGTAAAAGGACAGAAGACCTGCATTAACAATAATTATTACAGAAAAAAATCTCATCACTTATACTCTGCATATACGAAATTGATTCTTAAAACTGTTGGGAAATATGTTTTTAAAACTCCATTAATATCAAAATGGAAGTTTGTGTTTCCTCTAGATTTTAGGAAACTCAGAACAATGTTAAAATTAATTTACTAAAAGGAATGGATTAGTATTATGGTCTGATTGCTTTGAAAAAGGAAAGGTTAAGTCTTCACAATATTTAATGAAATAATATAAGTTGGTGAATCTGCTAACCAGTTAATATTATTCATCAGTAAGAAATTAAATGAATTTGTGGATAATATGAGTGAAAAGGAACAGAAAATTATTCCTCCATTATATGAATATATGAATGCTGTTCTCAAAGGTCGATTGACATAAAAGGAAGCTTGTCCAAGCTATATGTTAATTATAAATAATAATAATAATAAGACTTTTGATACAAAATTCTGGAACTTTCTAGAAAGTGGTGGATTAGATGACTCAATAGATGGTAAGAATAAAGCTTTGATACATAAATCAGTTAGTCAAAGTTCTTCAGGTTTATACCAGAACGTTTTTATGTGGAAATATATACATAGAATGTTTGTTACTCCATATAAAATCTCTAAGTTTGATAACATGACTTTGGCTTGTTGGAGATGTAGTAAAGATTTAAAAGGTGGTTGGACATGCATCTTTATGGATTGTGAAAAATTAAATCTATATTGGGATGAAATAAGTATGTTTTTAAGTGGTTACGGTCTGATAATTGTTCTTTAAACCAATAATATAATGAATGCTCCACTTTCTATAAATGTAAAAGCCAAACAGCAAAACATGTTCTGGGCACATTTGGCAGTTGCCAGAAAAGTTATTACAAAAAAAATTGGAAATCAAATTAAGTTCCTACATTCAAAGAATTTTTACATTTAACAAAAATACTATGTAAAACTGAAAAAAAGAAGTAACAAGAATAAGATCATAATAAGAACTTTATTTGTTGGGATAACCTTGAAATGTTGCTACTGAAATAACAAGAGTCTTAATGTTTTAATTGTGTAAGATTACCTTGATGACTCAATGTATTCCTCACAATGTATAACAATATGTGATGTTGAATTTCTTCCTTTCTGTGTATCTATTGTAAATAAGTTAAACTGATAAACATTTTCTGAAAAAAAAATCTAATCACAACCAATAAAGCAGCATTACTTGTGTTACACAACACACAATAATGTTACATGTGACAGAGTCATTTTGGATCATGATGTTGTTACTAAGTGGTTAGAACACTCAGGGGTACACATACATGGGCAGCATATGGTCTGCGAGTGCATCAAATGACAGTGGTGGTATTCATTTCTATTCAACATGTTTCTATCATGGTGACAGAGAAGCCTCAAGGTGCACAACCCCTTTAGGGGGGCCTGTGAGCAACAGTTTCTAATAACATTTTAGAATGCAGAATCTCCATCTATAAATATTAATACCTTTGCTTCTTTTCATGTTTTATTCATATCCAGGTCCTTTTGACGTAGCCCACTCCTTTACTTTTCTGCTCTTCCAGGTAGTTTGTTTCCCCCTTTTTCCCATGTGTGAGCCTTACAACTGACACAATTCTCAAAGGAGAAATGTCATATCTAGACAAAATAATGCACAGCACCAGATTCCAAAAGAGTTACTCCCAGTGCCAGCCTGCCTTGATTTCAAAATACTTGCTCTCAATGTAAATGACTTTGATCATATTAATGCCCATTTCCAAAAAACGCCAGATTCCAAAAAACATGCTGTCAGGATAAAGGGTCACTTACACTGAGAGCATGTCTTTTGAAATTGGGCCCACAGCTTCCATTTTGTTAGCTGCCAGCTGACAAATAGCAATTTATTTGTCTCGCCATTCTCACTATTTAAACAAGAAGCAAAGCTCACTCAGTTCCTTTAGAGACTGCAGAAATGACTTCAGTGGTCAACAAAGCAGAAAAATAAATATTTTATATTTGCTTTCTGTATGCCTTAAACAAGTTTGTATAAAGAATGTAAACAATTCTGTGGTGAAAAAGTATTTCTGTTTAAATTTTTGCTGACTTTAATGTGCTGATCACACAGTCAGTCAGGCTGTTCCAAACAACTTTCATTGTAGTACTAATCAGACTACTAGAAAACTGCTGCTAATTCAATTGTTAATCCTTCTTTTCAGCTATCTGAAACATTTTTTCCCAAAATTTTCAAATGAATGCACTTGTATAGAAATTATAATGCTTTTCAATGTGCACTTTTTTCTTTGAGTAATAAGTATAATTTTTCTGTGACCTGCCTACTAAGAGTATCTGTTCTGTTTTTTCCACTGATAAAATATTTTTGTCAATCTTCACATTACAAAACAATGTTCTGTACAATTGTAATAATCCTATGGGACGTTTGTTATACAAACACTACAGATTCTATGTATTGTATGTGAACAGTATCTGAAGCTTTACTTCTTTGGTATTGCCTGTAAGTGGACACTGCCCAACAAGGACAGCCCAATAAACAAAGCATACACCAAGAAATAAGGTAAAGAAATTGAGATGAAACAATTTCCCTTGACTTTGCATAATAGTTTACCTGAGGAGTAGGCATCAGGTGAAAAGTTTCCACCTGCTCTTGTTAAGTTACAATTCTAAACTAAGCAGTAAAAAGTTCTTTCACTGGATCATTACGTGAACTTCTCATTTAAGGAGAGTAAGAGTAATAGCAGAGACTAAAATCTGGGTGAGGGAATGTATATCAAGGTACACTACAGAAATGCTGCCATGCATGTTCAGCAACTGACCACTATAAACAAATATTTATTTTTATTTTACATTTGTTGACCGGGCTAGTCTGGCTGGATACAATGTCCAAAAAGCTCCACTATATACTAAGTACATTACATAATAAAATTTACTATTTTTAAGTTAACAGCTAAGATCAGATCTTAAAAAAAAAAAAAAAAAAAAAAAACACTTTTTTTACTATAAAGCAGTTCATTAAATATACACATTTGTACAAACAAAAACAGTCAAAACAGAAAAGAAAAAAAAAAAACTGAGGAGGAGGGAGAGGAAGAAAAGGAGGGAGGAGGAGAAAATGAGAAAATGGTGTATTGCAGCACAGTTAGCAGCATTTTTGAAGTATTTTGTTTTTTTTTTTTTGTGAAAAGTGGATTATTGTCAATGGTTATTCCTAAAATCTTGTAGTGAGATCATGATTCAAGAATATTGATTAAGAGAAGTGGTGACCATGTCGAAAAAGCTTTAGAGAAAATGAAGAGAGAGAAAGAGTATTGTACGATTTTGTTGTGTTGATTTTTGTTATGAAGGAAAGAAGGGCAGTGGTGGTACTGTGTGTGGTGGAATTAAGCTGCCATGCTGAGTTTGCTATATTATGTTGTGAAGAGAGATAGTGTACAAGTTGCTGATGAATACATTTTCATGATTTTTCTAGAGATTTTCCAGATGTCAGGATGGTTCCCTTGATGTTATAGTTTTTATAAGTAAGTATAGGATATGGTTTCATTTCTTTTTTGCTTGAGAGAGAAAGGAGAGAAGAAGGCAGAGGGGTGGGAGGTGCAGTTTTCAGTTGATGAATGAGCTGTATGAAAGAAGTAGATATGGGTTTTAGAGAGAAGAAGTTAGAGGAGTTAGTATTATATTTAATATGTTGGAATAGAGTTGTTTGGTTTCATTTGTTTGTTTGGCTAGTAATTGAATAAGAAAAAAAAGAAAAGTATTAGAGTTCTGAGAGGGAGGGCTCTGGGTCAATGGGGGAGGATGTTTAGGGGATGGAGTGGGAGAGAGAAGTTTACTGATGAGTCTATTTATTTATGATTGTGGATTAGTTTTTCCGTTGTTAAGTTGTATTTTTTTCTTGTCAGAGATTATTGATTTTTTTTTTTTATTCTTAAGCTAAAGAAAAAGAATTAAATCAGGTTTTGTCTATGGGACTCTCCAACTTTGTTTTAATGTGGCATCTTTGAAGGAAGTGATTTTAAGCAATTCCCATTGCATGCTCAGTTCAGCTTGGAAGAGGGTCTATGTTAAAATAAAGGATGTCAAAGAATGGATATCTAAGAGGGCATGGATGAATGGTATTTTCTTGTGTATGCTTTTGATGTGAGGAGCCCCTAGAGGAAGTTTTTTTTTGTTATAGTGAGGCAGGGGTGTATGTCCCCATCTTGTAGGGTAGGATTAACTATTTAGTTTAAAAGATTGCTCTTTAGAAGTGTAGGGAGAGTTTTTTTTTTTGTGTTGTAGGAGGTAAGTAAGGTGATAGTGCCTGTGAATAAGGTAGAGATGAGCTAGGCTAGTGGAATTACATTAGGTAAGTATGTTTTGTGAAGCATTTTGATAGTTTATTAGTGAAATTTCAAGAGTAGTTGAGATGGGGAGGAAGGAGAGGAGGTTAAGTAAGAGTAAGAGTAGAGGGCAAAGGCAAAGATGGTATATAGGAGTTATTTATAGGAGGAAAAGAGGGGAGGAGGGAGGAAGGAAGTGTGGGTGAGAGGGTGAGTATGTCAAAGAGGGTGGAGAGGGTGGTAGAGAGAAAAAAAAAAGGAATTGAATGAAGAGATGAGAGAGAATAAAGAATGAGTATAGAGAAGAGGATAGGTATAAGTAAAGGATAAGTAAGGGGTGGTGTGTTAAGGCTTGGTAGTAATGTGGGAAGAAGGAGAGAGGGATGGGGAGGGGGGGGTGGTGGTTATAGGGCTATAAGATTAGGAACAATCAGGAGGCCCGTTTCAGGAGCCCCCAGGGAGCAGCACCCTTAAAGTGGAGAGGAAAAAAAGTGAGAGAGGAAAATAGTATATGAAGAAAGGATGGATAGAAATATGTGAAAGAAGAATATGTAAAATACTGAAACTAGTCATAAAAAGCAAACATGTTTTGTACAATTGCACAATGAAAGTGTGATTTTAACATTTGCCTTAAACAAAGGTGTGCGTGTGCTTGTGTGTATGGCTGAGTCCATATTTTAACACTACATTCACAAAGTCTACCTGAAGTCTATTATGAATCCATTGTCACATTCTCAGCAGTATTTGCATGTACCCTCCCTGTGTGCTTAACTTGTTTTCATGTTCTTTGTTGCTCCTAACCCTCCACATGTTCTTCAAATCTCATATCCCCTGTCTAGCTACCTTTTCATCTGACCTTTGTTATCCTCCTTCCCTAATTGCCAGACATTTTATCAGGTGTTAACAAAAAGAACCTGCATTCTGCAGTATCTTCCTTTACTAAGGCATTTGTTTCAAAATTAATTCTAATACATTTCTCCTGATTAAACTGTAGCTTATTAATGCTACTGTGTATCAATGTGTTGCCAATTTCTGTAGTTAGTGTTGTATGTAACCTCCTGGCCATTAATGTCATCGACATATCTGGAAAGACAGGTTTCATTATTTTTATTCTGAATCAGCCATAATGACGTTAAGTAAAATGTGATACAACACTGAGCCCTGTTGAGCACGGATGGTAAACTGGATCTTAAGAGTGCTGTTACAGGTGCACACTGTATTTTGGTTAGAAAAAAAAAAAAAGGCATTTACTAACCAATTTAATAATGAGTGGATATTATGGAGTTTAGCAAGTGGATGATGTCTTCATGCAGGATAGTGTCAAATCACATAATTTTGGTGAGGAATACTGTGGTGCTCAGAAAACCTTGTTCTAATATGGAGCCTACCCCTTTCTAATTTTCACTTACATCTGATTACATGACTTCCTCCAGAGTAAATCCATGTTGTTGTAGATCTCATAAGTAGGCAATACTAAAGTAACTCCTAAATCAAAAGCAGTGCTATAATTTGTAATGATGTAATAGTTTCTCTGAAAGGATGAGGAAGTTCAGTTGTAACAGGAAATTTCATTTTCAAAGTTTTGAGTACATTAGTATGAAAAAATGAGTAAAATAGAAGCCATCTCCAAGGGGCAATAAATGTCTTGAAACTTAGTTGAGTGCCTACAAGTCATTATCTCCTAAACATTAATGTAGTTGAAAACAGTTTAGTGCTTGTTTTCCATTTTTCAGCCATTGCTGTTTTTAAAACAGCTTTAGAATGTCTATATATACTGTATGCATGTATAAAATAGATATTTTTAATTTATGGGTTTTAATAGCCTGCTCTGAAAACTTTAAAAAACAGTAAAACTGTCTAAGCATTTCAGTTTTTGAATGGTCAGTGTAGTCACAGAGCACAATGCAGCAAAGGTTTTAGTAATTGTCTATTAAATGCATTTATTTAAATATAAAGTTCTCGACCTGTATCATAATTTTATCACTGCAATTTGCATAGGTATGTCTATAACTGCATTCAGATATTCAGTCAGCAGATGAGTTTCTAATCTGTCTGGGCTGGACAGTATGGTGGCTGAGCCTCATAGCTGCCCTCTGTGTGATTCAATCCTGACTTCCCATTCGTGTCTCTCGGGAGTTTGCCAGTTCTCCCTTGGCTGTGTGCATTTCCTCCGAGTACCCCAGCTTCCTTCTAAAAGAAGTTGGCTTATTGTCTACAGTAAATTGATCATGTGGATTGTATTTCAGCAAGTCCTTATGGCTTGGGTAACCACAGTTATAAAGGTCTATGTACTAACTCAGTTAAAATGTTTAAGCAGACTATTTGTTTTACATATTTATTTAATATTGTAGCCAACACCCTATGACTAAACCTCAGCTTGTGTGTAACCTCCTCCAGTGTACCTCTCTCAAGTGTTCTTGAAAGGCTTCATTATTTTAGCCAGAACCATCTATTCTGACCTTTGCAGTCTCCACTGTATCCATGAAGAAGTATTTTATTGTGCCTAGACAAAAACAGATTTATTCAATTTCTGATTATGCTCTTTATTTCCTGCCATACATTTCTTTCTCAATTATTTTCCTTAGAGATGCCTGTAATACCCTTGTGTTCATTTATGATATCACTCATTTCTGGAGAACATGAATATAAGTTACTGAGCTTTTTCACATACAATCTCCACTGCAGGTCTCGACTATCATGGTGACTTTGTCTGTACACTAGTTCCATGCGCTCCTTCATATTGGACCTTCAGAGTTGTATATAGTGCTGCAGCTAAGGCATCATTCAGCTTAAAATATGTAGAGCAGGATGTTTAAAGTCTTAACTTCACAGATACAAGATGCAGGGTTTGATTGATTCTGACCTTTGATTATTAGCTAAGCTTATAAGTCTGCAGACTGATAGCATAGTATCTACAATGAGCCTATGAAAATCATACTCTAATTTTTGCAGTAGGGTACTCAGATATTTTGTGCCAGTCTAATTCTGCCTTAAATTTTGCCCCACATCCCTTTCTAACTCATACTCATGAGTCATGCACCCCTAGTCTATATTTGTCCATATTCTTACCTTTGGTTGTCCTTTATTATATACAAAGCTCAGCACTTCTCTTAGTTGAGTTTTCACTGCCATCTATATGACTATGCTGCTGTCTTACCCAGATACATGTTTAAACTAACCTCATATTTGATATCATTGTCAAAGAGCTTGCTTTCCATTCAAAGAATCATGTATAGTGCATACTCACTGAATGTTGCAAGGTTTGAACATAAACCCTGTAAAACATCCCTTATCTCTTTTTGACATCTATCCTTTCAATGAGAGTCGGTGCTTCCTAACTTACAACCACTTTTTTGTCTAAATGTATATCTTCAATACCTTGGTTATCTTGGTTTACCTCTGAGCTACCTGTGAAAGGTGGAATTGAGAATCAAGTGAAGCTTGAAAACTTAATGTCAACTAGTTCTCCCCTGTCATTCATTGAAGTACATCAGGTCGGTGTGACATGATTCCTGACAGTAAACATTTAGTGATCACTGCCTTTTAGGCTGTTGTCTTCTAATTCATAAGTTTTTGAACTGACCATAATCTAGAAATATGTTCACTGCCACCTCACTGCTAGTTCAAGACGCTCAAATGTACAAATGTCCAATGGAATGTGCATTCTGAGAACACAACAAAATGGTCCAAATTACATATAGACAACGTTTTAGTTATCTACTTGGCTAACTACAACAAAGTAAGGCTGTGCCATTACTTTCTTGAAATGGGCATGCCACTGGTGTTAAAAGTTGTGTTTCATAAACTATCACTAGCTGAAGTACACACAAAAAAAAGAACAGCTGAAAATGTCCACTTGATTGCTAGATGCTTTTGATTTCTAGCCTTATATGTTCATCTGTAAGGTTTAATTACTTTGTCATCCTAGAAGAGCATATAATCAATAAAATGTACATTTATATGTACAAATTGCTTTCTCTTAGAGAAGGTTGCAATAACTTATCTTGACGTTATAGGGAGATCAAATGCATTTATACACACATGAATTAATGGAAAAGTCTTGCTGTGGAATGCCATACAGTGAAAAGTTATGAGACTCTTGGTGCAGATATCTGTACATTTCAGCATGCTGCACGAAAAACAGCAGTTCATTTTTAGATACTAACTGCATGAAAGAATGAGGAATTGGTTTAATAGCAGAACTATAATACTGCACGTTATAACAGCAGCAGAGAGTCTCACGTCCCCCTTTGCAGGAAAGGCAGTACGTATTAGTTGTCTATGCTGATGGAAGGACATATGTGCCCATCAACTGCAATTCCCGTGTTCACCTTTTATAAGATGTACACCCTAGTAGTGTGTGTGCGCCTCATTTTTATTTTTAATTTGCATTTCCTTACATGGCTATTGTCTGGTATTACATATGCTTTTGTGCTAAGGCACTTGTTTCCAAAGTGCTATAGTATCTATCAGTTGCCCTTACATCATTAACTCCATAGCCAATCGTTGCCCAACTGACAGCTCTTCCCCTGGTTTATGTTCTAAGTCAAGAACGTTTGTAAGCAACTTCTGCAGTTTCTGTTTACATTGTTCACACTTTGCACAATGCAGGCATTCCAGGTTGTATGAATGCAGTATTACGAGTTATGTGATCACCAGCATATTCCTCATTTCCATGGAGCATTTCAAATCAGAACAGCAGCTTGTAAATCCAGATTTAGATGTGACTTATTTTGATATTTTATTGCTAGCATACTTTGTGTGAAAATAAAAATGAAGCTAGGCAAGATACAAATGACACACTGACATTTTAAGACATTTTGCATGCAACAGTTAGAAAAAGGGAGAGCAAATTCAACCCCATAGGATTTAAGTTAATGACATCTTTTATTTGAAAAGTTGAAGGAGGCCAAGAGAGACCGGCAACAGAGCTGATGAGCGGGACTGACTCTTGCCCTTTGAATAAGGTCTGCTACCTGCAAAAGAGTACAAGTGTTATTTAGCAATATTACTGTTAAATTATTTTAAAATATAACATATAGTAGCTAATTAATGATGCATACTTTTATTGTGTTGTTTAAAACCTGACTGAGTTTTATCTGTTATCTTGGTAGGTGGATTGGTCCAAGGGGGGCCCCTTATAGTACTGACCCAAACCAGAAGAACAATTGATAAAAATTATCAAAATGCTTTGAATATTTATTGCACTGCTCTATGCTGTCCAAAGTATTGTATGCCATGAAATTACACCATCCACAAACCCATCTTTACTGTGTGTGTTTATGTATGAGCCATCATGTGTCCCTTGTCATGCATTATATGATGCACATGTCAGTCTGTAAGCAGTCAGCAGCAATCATTAGTAGAAAAAACTTTCATAAACTCACATTGGAAATATAATTACATGGCATGATGAGAGATGCAAACAGATACTTCATGGTCTTGTTAGGCTCCATCTCTTGCTGTGCACAACAATGAATCAGATGATCACTGCAAACTTGCTTTTTTAAGCACATTGCACTTCTGTTAGCCTCTATATTAACATAAAGTAGGTCCTGTGCTGACATTCTCAAATACAAGTCAGACAATTTTTATTGATACAACTAGAGAGAGTGCATCCCTTTCACACTGTTGTAAGACCGTCTTTCAAGGTACAGCATCATCCAGCCAGTTTTCTTGTGTACAGTTCCTGTGGCCTGCATTCTCAGTATGTTTTACTGTTTGTTGAGATCATAGAGATGCTACATGTACTTTGATCAGGCAGTAGTCACGCCTTGTGCATTTTAAGCAGTGCAGTGTAACGTGTGCGTGTCTATATGTATGCTATGATATAATCTAGTCATGCATTCTGCCTTTTGAGCAGTGCACTGTAGCGTGTGTGTTCATTAATACCATATACACCATTAACGTGCTTTGCCCTTTTAAGTGCAATATATGCAGTAGGAGTATATACCTTTGTGTGTGTGTGTGTATATGTGTATGTATATATATATATATATATTTTTATTTTTAATGCTGTTTCAGTGTTTTTGTCAGAAATATGTGCTAATATTTTATCTGATGAAAGTCAGCACTATGTGCTGAGTTCTGGATGACATATATTTAGAAGTCCAGGCATGTATCAGAGTATAACATCTTAATCCGCATATGGAAATAACATGTGTATATATATATATTTTTTTTTTATTCTGCAAACAACGTGTCTTAATTAAAGCAGAGATACACGGTATTCCTTTGCGGTTGGAAAGCACAATTTTTAATACAAGTGAAGCAACCATTATTGTTAATAATAGTCCTGCTGCAAGTAAGAGTAAGCAAATTTATAATGTGATAAAAATTTAGTGAAGAATAAAGCATCAGTAAAGAATCAAGTTAGAGGGGAAGTTAAGGTATTTAATGACATGTTCTGCAAATTAGTACCAAGGTATACTGTTCTTTTAAATGCATATTACAAACAGCATAAGTGCAAGCCTATTCATTTATATTGCCATGAGAATGTTGCAACTGTTGTTAAATTTGTTCAGTCAAATCAGATCATCAAATCTTTACTATGCATTTAAACAGTCTACTTTCAAATAAAGTTCTTGTCATCAAAAATGACTAATCTGTGCAGTCCGTTGGCTTAACATGAGTTAGGCATGAAAAACTGTGACTGTTCTTACCACATCTTCAGTCAAATATTCCATTATTATTTCTGATCGGGCATCTGAAAAATAAATTTTTAGTTGCCTTATTAATGATAAGGAAGGGACAGATTCCTCAAAGTGGGTAGTTATCTGTTATCAAACTGATTTATGCAGTAAGTTACATCCTTACAGTGAAGCTTATAATAAATCTAATCAAGCCATGATATGTCTGACCTTCAGTGCACTGTATAATAGTATAAATACTGCACAAACAACCAGAAAACATGTTTTCCAGTAGAAGCTGTCTACAGAGTATGAAATGCACATTAAGATTTCTGAACCTGCTGCTGTTGATGAAAGCACAACTGCTAGAAGTATGCAATTCACTTTAAATTAAACACTTCCAATTACATTCCATATTCATTCCCCTAGGAGATAGTATATGGTATTCCTGATATTTTTTTTTAGTGTATTAGACTAATTATGTTGTTGAATAATGATGTTTTTTCAAGAGATTGTTTTCTGTTTAGATTTTTTATGAACTCCTCTGAAGGGAAAGCTTAATATATTTAGGGTACTGCTGAATGTTATATTTGGCAGCTTTTGTAGATAAGGTTTCAGTTGTATGCTGAGTATTGTAATACACTGTGCTAGAAATTTATTTCCAAAATTAAATCACTAGGAAGAAAATGAATTGAAAATAAATCACTGCTAAAAGCACACAATTTTTACAAAGTATACTATAACACTCAAAATGCAACTGAAAACATGTCTACAAAAACTGCAAAATGTAACAGCAAACATAACCTAAAAATTAATTTATACACTTCTGATTACATGCAATATTCATTCTCCTAGACAATTATGTATATGTTGCCTGCTTGTTGCTGTATTTGGCAGTGCATTTTTGTTTTAAATCTATAAAAAATAATTTCCACATGGGGCAAAGCCTCCTATAATGCCATGTAGGGAACTGAGGGTGATATTCATAGACAACTGGCATAGCACACAAATCTGGTAGGTTTGTTCGCATATTAGGTATGGCTCTCCTGATTATTGGTCCCCCTCATTGCTCAGTAGTAGAGCCCTACTGTACAAAGTGGTGAAAGATTCAACAACACAAATAAATATGATAACTGCTGGTTGATACATATGCTAATTAATATCCCAGTGCACAGCTCTATGGGGTAAATTGCCTAGTGCAGTCATTCATAGATGTTTCCACTGGACAGAGAAGTACATAAAAAGATATATGTGTACAGTAATTTAGCTGCATACATCTATGCATTTTAGTGATAACATATTTGCTCAGGTTTAAGTGGAATAAGCCCCAACATAACTTACTGGATTGCTAGCTGACTCGCAGACAAAACCCAAGAAGTCAGGGTTGGTGATGCCACCACCATTAACAGACTAGTCACCAACCTGGTACTTCAGGGCTCTGTGCTGAAACCCTTTCTATTTGGCATCTTCTTCTTGGAGGTAACGGCTAATGTCAAGGGATCTTGCCTGACCAAGTTCATAGATGACTGCAAATTGGGAGCTATTATAGATTTCCCCCATGACACAGACATCTTACAATAGAATCCAACACAGACAAAAGACTTGTACCAATTCATTGAATAAAACTCAGTACCAACAAATGCATTATAGTGCCTTTTTGGAAAACTGCAACCTAGGCTAATTACTCCATCAGTAAGACATGCTTAAGTGTTGATCCAGAAGTCAGGGATATGGGAACATATGTAAACAATAATCCGGCCTTTAACCAACATGTGGTCAAGCTAGTAAGGAAATATTTCTATGTCACCCAAATTATAAGTAAGGCGTGGTATGGCAACCAAGTCCAAGAAATGTATACTACCACTTTATTTACCCGTATCAGACACATCACTGAGTATAATGCCCCCTTCAGCACGTACCTAGGTATCCTATGTTCTAAAAGGTAAAAATAAAACATATGCCTCCAGCTAACACTGGAATATTCAGAAACTACTCTAAGGCTAACTTCCTGCTATTAAGTGATAACTTGGCAAGATTAGAAGCCCCTGTACCCCTGAGAACACTGCTGCCTATGCAGAACTATTAACAGATACCTTATACATGTATGCTAATTGCTGCATTGAGACAGCTGTACCCACCAGGAAGAAGTACAGAACAAACTCAAAAAATAAGCCACCCTAGTGGAATCACAAAATCAATAGGCTGGATAACAGAACAAAGACAATCATAGGAAAAATTAGGAGGTGCAGTACCCAGCAGGATTAAAGTACTCCTGTCAATCTAAACAAACAACTCAGAGGGCAAATAAAGTCTACTGATGCCAAATTTGAGGTATGTTTGGCCTCCCAGGCCAAGGACAACCACGAAGCATTCTTTAGCTATGTCTGCAACCTTAAAGATAGTACACAGTTATGTGCAGAGCTCATTGTAAATGTAGCCACCTATACTGAGCCAGAAGATATAGCAAACTTACTGGCTGACAAATTCGGCTCCAACTTTGCCCCTCCCCCCCTCAGCCTTCCCTCAGGAAATAACACAAAATATAACAACTCCTGCTATCACTAGGGAACAGGTCCATAATGCTGTCACTAAGGCCAAGAACACTGCATCAATTAGCCCAGACAGTATCCCAGGATGCTTGCTAAATAGCATAAGACATGACCAATCAGGATCTCTGGAACTGTTATTTAACTGTAGCCTCTAAACAGGCTTAATGACTCATGAATGGAGAACAGTAACAGTCATCCCTCTGCACAAAGGTGGGCCATTTACAGAACTTGGAAACTACAGACCCATAAGTCTCACTAGTTGTATATGCAAAGCCATGGACAGACTTATCATGGAAATGGTCAATAATATAGTAAACCTCCAGACTCTGGACCCAACCCCATTTGGTTTCATCAAGGGTAGGTCATGCCTACTCAACCTAGTGGCCTTCTTTGAAAAGGTCACCAAAGCAGTGGAGGAGGGCAACATTGCCCACACTGCCTACCTTGACTTGGCCTAGGCATTTGACACAATACCCCACTTAGGCATTGTTGACAAATTCAAAGGGTTAGGTGCAAACCTACATGTCACTCAGTAAATAGGCTCACAGACAGGACCTAGGGAGTTAAAATTGGGGAGTCCACCTCTACAAATCCACCTCTACAAACAGGCCACTCAGAAGTGGAGTCCCTCAGGGATCAGTCCTTGGACCACTCCGTTTTTGGCATTTACTTCTCTGAAGTCAAGCCCAATATCATTGGTCTGTCTGACTAAATTTGTTGAGGATTGCAAATTAGGTGCTGTCAATGAATCCCACACCGATGGAAATGTTCACCAGGAAAGGCTGATACAGACAAACAACTGGTGTCAGAGCCATGGACTAAAACTAAATGCCAAGAAATGCATAATAGTAACCTTCTGGAAGTCATCCACCCCTGGTAACTATCATACTGACAACACACCCCTTAAAGTTGACCCAGTAGTCAGGGACTTGGAGGCACAATATAGACAGTAATCTGGCCTTTGTCCATCATGTGTCAACAGCAGTGAGGAAATAATTATATGTTGTGCAACTTATAAACAAAGATATGGCATCTAGGTCCAATATAGTCATTGTTCCACTGTATTTAGCATTCATCAGACCTATTATTGAGTACAATGCCCCCTTTGGTATGTACCTAACCAGGCATATCTAACAAATTTAAATGTCCATAGATATTCCTCATTAAAAGAATACAGAGCATAAGTAAAATGTCCTATGCAGACTGCTTCAGGGTGTTATCTCTATATTTTCTCTCCAACAGGCTGTTGAGGGGAAATCTATGCTTGGCATACAGAGCATTGTCAGACCACTCTCTGATGGGCCTCCTGCATATCAGCAAAACAAACAGCACCATTGTTACCTGTTCTAAATACTTAAACCTTTCCTGAGATATAAATAAAACATGCTGGTAAGACAGGTATGTACCCCAGAAACTACCCTGTCTCTGGAACAGGCTTCCCATCCATGTGAATCAGAGTTCCTTCCTAATCCAATTCAAGTGTAGCTTGGACAGTTGGGTGCCAAGCCAGGAATGAATTTCCTGTTCCCCATCCATGTCTCAAATGCACCCAGGCAACCTGTAAATGGTTCACATTCCAGGCTCCTGCTTGTAAGTGTTTCATCTCCCATGCCCCTGCTTACAATTGTCAAGGGTACCAGAGCTTGTTGGAGATATAGGATGCATGGCTAGGCTTACAAAGGGCCTTGTGGTCATTAGCCTAGTAAACATTTATGAACCTATGAATTAATTTAGAGCCATATCTATTTTATTATACAAAATATTACAGAACTTAATTTTTTAACACAGGAATGTATCATTGTTGCGCAATACCCTAGCCATTGCAAGCAAATAATCAGTCGCATCAGAAAGAACAATCCCACTCCTCTTATCAGGCCTCATAATGCATATATGCATACAAGTTCCTGAAGCCTATTTTTGAACACCAGTCCCATCTGCTGAAGGATTCATGGGGCTTTTTGGGGAGGCTTATGAACAGCATACGGAATAAACAGCTAGTTTTTTTAATAATATATGTGGTAGATTTCTTTTCAGAAGTCCTCTTAAATGAAGGTATAGAATTGTTCCATGAAAGTCTAATTGAATGTGATTTTCTTTCAGTGGAGATTATCAATTTAATTATGGAGGTTGTATTTTTGGTTTTGTATAATGATTTAATATTTTTTGAGGGTGATATCTTCAAGCAGATTAAAGGTGCAACTATGGGAGCTGTCTGTGTCCCAATATATACTAATTTGGTTTTATTAGCATGGGAAAAGTACATTTTTAATTTAGAATTTTATAAGTTTTGTAAGCTTTATTTGAGGTTCCTGGATGACAATATTATTTTATGGGATGGCTCAGAATATATTATTACAAATAACAATATTATTTTATGGGGTGGCTCAGAATATATTATTACAAATGTTATGGATTATTTAAAATAGTACCACTGTTTTTAATTTCAATAGAATGGAGTTGATTATTTAGATATTACTATTAACACTCAAATGACTTTTTTCACCCAGGATCTATTGAAAGCCTACATTTAGTAACTCTTATCTACCTTTTTGAAGTACTCACCCTTTTATTAAAATAACAGTGAAAGGGCTATGCATTACAGTTGTTAGAATGACTGCCACTTTGAATGAAGTTTATAATGAAATTGATAAACTCAAAAAGATGTTCTTGGACAGGGGTTACCCCAAAGACCTCATTAATAGGATAAATAAAGAGGTAATTAATGAATAGGATAAGAAATAAAAACCCCTATTAGGCAGAGGTTTGACTAATATGAAATGAAGCATGGAAAAAGCATCTAAAGCAAAACCTGTAACCAATTACAGATGCTTAATGCAGGGACCAAAGTCATAGACTATGTCAAGTAAAATGGGAAAACTAATGCAATCTTTAGCGCTCTCTTCCCTATCACAGGAATGCAATGTTTTTCCATTTTATTTGACTTGTGTTAGGGACAAATGCACTAAACATTGCATTAAAAATGTTTCAGTTTTACTTGACATTGCCTATGACTTTTGTATCTGGTTCCTGCATTAAGCTTCTGTAATTGGTTATATGTTTGACAAAGGCAATGAACAAAATGAGCAGCCTGGGCAATATTTTGCTTGAGGATTTGATACAGCATTGCTAATACAACATAGTGATGGTTCTAAATATGTGAAGGACATTTTTAATAAGAATTATTATATAATGAGGGCAGTTTTGATGGTCTTTGATGTAGTGGGCAGCAATCCTATTTTTTTTCTTTGTCAATGCTGAACTTAAAGTTTTTTGAAAAACCTAAAAGGAATGGGGTTGACAATTTAACAATAATCAGACCAGAAGGACCACTAAGCATGTTTTTTTGTAAGCAGTGCCCATATATTTTAAAGGGGGAATCTTTAATATTAGAGTGTGTTTTCAATACCAAATTGACTTTATAGGAAGGAAATAGTTCAACAGCGGGAGTAGTATTTGTGGCTAAATGCTCATTGTATCCCAGCTACTACATGAGTAAAACAGAAAAAATTTAAGGAAAAGAATCTATGAACATTTGTATAATATTAAGAATAAGAATATTAATACTGCTTTGTTTAAGCATGAACAAGAGAATAGTAGATGTAAATATGTTAAGTTTGCCACTTTGGAAAAACTTGATATTAACCCACTTGGGGTAGAATGAGAAATGTGTTTGGAATATGGAGACCTTTTCTGGCAGCTTAAATGAAATGCCAGCTCTCCACCTTGTCTAACTGGGTTTTTGTCTTTCCAATCAGTTTTGACATTGCATTCTGCCAAAGTTTTCCAATAATAAAGTGTAAGTGTATATTTTGAATGGGTTTCTTATATTTGGATACACATTCTTATATTAAATATTTTAATATTTTAAATGTAGGGAATGGTTTTAATTTGTAATGTGATTTCTATACTGGCAAGTAAAAGGAGGCATCTTTTTCTTTAAATTGTCATTATCCATTAATTATTATGGAGCAACTTTTTTATAAAAGGAAGTGATGTATTTTTGTATATAGGTTTTGATGAAGTCCTGTAATAGTTGGGGATGAAAGGACTTACTCTTTTAAATAAATATATATTTTTAAATCAAGACCCACCTATTCTTAATGAGTGTTCGCCTTCACTGCCATAGCATTACTGGGTTGCTTTCTTTGGTTACTAATTCAGAGTATGACAAGAAGAATTTGAACTACAGATAAAATAATATCCTAGCTATCACTTTCAAAAGAATACTATCCCTCACTACTCCATGCTAAAAATAAATAAGTAAATAAAATATACAGAGGTAGATCTCTCACACCTTTTCATAGATGCACAAATGATGTCATATAGCAAAGATAAATCAGAATAAATCAACATCCTGCAAGAGGGTCTTATATTGGTGCCAAAGTCATGGCCTTAAACTCAAGGCAAAAAAATATATCATTATCCCTTTCGGTAACAGCAGTGTTCCTGCTAACTACCACATCAGTAACAACACGCTAAGTCTGCACTCAGTGATGAAAGACTTTGACACACAGGTTGACAAAAATCTTACCTTTGATCACTATGTCTCCAAAGTGCTAAGAAGGGCATTCTATATCGCTCATCTCATAAGTAAGGGCTTGTCTCCAGAAAAAAAGGAAGTTATAACTTCCTTGTACTCTTCCCTCATCAGTCCAATAGTTGAGTACAATGCCCCTTTTGATATATAACTTTCCAAGCACCTGCAGCAATTGGAGAAGCCATAAAGGTTCCTCACAAGGAAAATTAAAGTTCAACATCTGTCCTATGTGGATCGTCTGAAATCACCATCAATGTAGTCCGTTTCATACAGCCTGCTCATTGGTGATCTCTGCCTTGCATATAAGCTACTCTCAGACCCTGCTTTTTTGGAAATGCTGGATATCCACAAGTCAAATGATACACAGGTTACTCGCTCTAAAGACCTTAACCTAGTATGTGACATTAACAGAACCTGCTGGAGGGACATATTTGTTTCCCAGAGTTTACCACACCTTTGGAACAGACTCCCACTTCATGTCAAACAGAGCACTTCTTCAAATGCAATCTGGATGATTGGATGGGTAACTGTAAATTTGTCCTGGCAGTTTCACCTGTGTCCCTCTTGGATACAGACATTAGGTGCTGATCTTGGAAATAAGGGTAGAACTTGGCTAGGCTTGTAAGGGCGCTAGAGCCATTAGCCTAGTAACTACCTATGATAAACAAACAGTATAAAATGTTTATACATTTTAGTTCAGTCCTCAGTTGTGTTTTCCAGAAACCTTTACACCAGCTTATTCTAGCTCCTGGATTTCCCCCAGCAAAAATAACTAAAGCAGTTCTACCAGTTGTAAATGACAACGGCTTAAATTCATCAGCCTAGAATAATAGACTGCCAATACAGAGGATCTCAACATACATGTCTTACTTGTCTGCATTTTAATGTCTGCTTTCTTTTTACAGTTCTTTTTACAGTTCTAATCAGCTGCTCCTTTGAAGTGGACTCTAATTACAGATTATGGCTTGCTAGCATAGGAGAAAAAGAGATTGTATTTTACATTTGAAACAGTTGATTTATGGATTTGCCTTTCTTTCATCTCCTTTTACTGTGACAAAAGAAATACCTAAAGGTTCACAGATTTTGCAGAAGAAAATGTATCACTGGTAAGAAATAAGAGAGAAGAAAAATACACAAGATCTTTATAGTTGGCTTTCTTAGCCATGATATCTACAAAGTAAATATCTATATATATCTAGCTATCTATATAGATATATACCACTGACATTCTCCAGTATGACAACTGGTGCCTTCTATGGCTTTAGCTTTTCGATACATTTTGTTTCATGGAAAATGATGGTATGATGCAGAGACGTCAGTTTTCTCAACTCAAATCCGTTTATTTTTAATCTAAAAACATGTTACTTTCTGGCCTTGGGAAATAATGTTTTGCTTGCAGATAAAATAAAAATGCACCTAGGTTTAAAAAATAAGTCATTCATATTTGTATAAAGGATTTCTGTTTCTTTTGGATTTACACAGAAATCTACACCTTCCCCAGATCTTTTATGCAGGCCTGTCAGACTAAAATCCTTCCTATTCTCTTCTGATAGTTACCTAGCGAGAACCTCAAAGTGCCTCTTTTTATCTTCAGCTGATTTTGCCAAAGATAGTCTCAAAGCTTCTCTCCACAGAGCACTCATCTGTATGCTTTTCTGTGGAGTATTCCGCCATCCTATTAATAGATTGAGTGTGTACATCTTTTTGACATAGTATAGATGTTCTAGAAATTATTTTTCCCAAATACCAAAAAAGTTTGGAATAACCTCGTGATGAAGGGTTCCAAACTGTGCGACTTACCTGCAGGGGGGCTTGATACAGTGGGGTTAGGAAATTAACTTTTTCCCATTATAGTGCGATATTTGAGTTGGTACATTTAATTTATGGGGGGTGTTGGGTGCAGGGGGGCTTATCACCTGCAGAAACATAGTTAAAAGTATGTTTGGTGTCATATGTGGAGGGGATGTTATTTACATGTGATTTTTGTAGTGTTAGATGTTATGAAATTCAATGTTTTTAAATGTTCTGGTCTCAATGTTATGAAATTAGATGTTATGGATTTTAGATGTTTTGAAATAGACCTATATATATATATATATATATATATATATATATATATATATATATATTCTCAAATACAAAAATTCTGAACATCAAAATATAAAACAGAACAATAAATTGACCAACACACATAGTCACAAACACTGTCTAAATACCTCTACCAAATACCAAAGCACAAAAAAATACATTTTAGCAGTGGAGCAAGCCCACAGTACTAACTGTGTAGATGGCATGCCACCCCAGTCTTATATATACCAGTTCTACAGTTGGACAAACACGAAGAAAATAGAAACGAATCTCTGGCAACATACTTAGAAACAATACCAGCAGTGATTTCCTATAATAATACAATACCAGTAAAATGACTCCTCCTTTCATTATTGACTTACTAGGTAAAAACACCCATTCAGTTCTACTCACAATACTAACCAGCTGTGCCCTATATGACAAAATGTGAGTTGAGAATATTATGCATTCACTACCTAAACATGCCAATGAAATTTATGTTTGAGATTCTCCTCACATATTTGCTGGTCAATTGAGGGAATGATTCTAAAATGCAGTCAAGTGTCTGGTTCTTCAAAATTTTAAAATTTAAGTTGAAAGAAGCATTGAATATGTGTGGGTAAAATACAATATTCTGTAGGTTTCAGTATTAGAGGGCAAGTGAGTATGTGTGACAATGGGGGGGGGTGGTTAGGGTTAGAGTAGGGTTAAGAGAAGGCATAGATGTAGTGTAATGCATCCGTGCTGGTGCGTGCTACATATCTTGATTAGTGCAGAGTGACAACGTTTTTTTTCGAAGGTACAGCATTAGGGTTAGTGTTAGCAAGTATTAGTAAGGTGGTGCAGGGGGGCAAACCTTAAGATACCATTTGCTATTAGACTGGCAACAGAAGGATGAATCTGCCCATTGTCTTCCTGCGATGAATAGAGCTGCCATATACCGCTTATATTATCTATCTATACCTTTCAGCACCTGCCCTCTCCCCACTCTTAGAATGGACTTGTATATTTTTATTTTTATTTCGTAGCATAGCAGACAATACTTCTAATACTTTTGTATATACCGATTGTTATATTTAATCATCATTTTTTTATTTCTTTTTAGTTTTACTTCCCTAGTATCTTTGTGTTTTATTGTATCCTATGTATTCCATTATCAAACTGTAAGTATACAGGCTTTTTTAATTATATTTGTACTAGTGTTATATTTAATGTTTAATTTTCTGGAACTTTGCACTCTAGGCCTCCACTGAAAATGTATATTTATTACCCAGTTAGACTTTCCTGGTAAATAAATGTCAATAAATAAAAAATAAATAAATAAATGTAATGAAGGATAATGAGGAATTAGAGTAGTTGGAGGGGGTAATATAGGTAGGAATTTGCTGGACTGGAGAAACTCAATACCATGCAGCTAAGAGAATTGCAGAAATCTGGTCAGGTCAACTCACCTCACTGCAGCTCTACACAGTTCAGCCCACCCTAGCAAAAGTGAATAACTCACTCACTGCAGTTTAAAAAAATTGCTCTTTCAAAAGTACAAGAAGAGAGAATTCACTTCCACAAACTACCCACTATTTAAATAGAAATAAAACTACTGCAGTGCTGCATTCAGTGCAGCTCTGTGCAGTAAATATTAGCCAGGAAAATAAAAGAATCATTGAAGAACAATTGAAATATGAAGTCCATGTTGTCTAAGCTACCAAGAGCCTGCAGTAGTTAGTCTAACTTTCGCACAGACCAAATAAGCACTTAAATCCAAAATGACAAACAGCACGGTAAACAAAATAAAATGTAGATTTGCTGGAAGCAGCAAACAAAATGCAGAAACAGCATCAGGCAATGCAGAACACAACTTTAGATGGCTAGATTAGTTAGGCAACTTAAGTGCAGACACAAAAATGTACTTTCCTGGCTTTTTCACTAATTTTAAATTATAGCAGTTAATCAAACAGTCTATACAAATAATGCAGGCTTCATTAGTCTTTTCAGAAAGACAAGGCTGATATGAACTTTGCTCAGTAAATATTAAACAAGAAAATAAAAGAACCAATGGAAAGCAAGTGAAATCTGAAACCTAAGTGCTCTGTGCTAAGCAGGGCTTGCAGTAATCAGTATAACTCTCAAAAAGATCGAAGTGCTACTTAAATCCAAGATGGCCACTAAATCAGGTCAGGTTGCTCAAAGCAAAAAAGAAAATGTAGAGTTATTTAAAGCAGAAAGCAAAATGCTGAAATGGTATCATCAGGCAATGCAGGAAACACCTTTAAATGGCTTGATCAGTTATGCAACTTAAGAGTAGACCAACAGAAAAGTACTTTCCTGACTTTTTCTCTGACTTTAAAATCCATCAGTTAGTCAATAAGTGAGTGAGTGCTAAAGATATAGGTCTTAGCGGTCTTTTCAGTGAGTGCTTTCAGAAAGACAATGCTAAGCTGTATGTGCATTTATCAATATGTACAAAAATTGAATAATGTGCATCATCCCAGTGTGACAATTCATAACAAGTTGAATCACCAACATGAGTTTAACATGGGTCCTGCATGGGCATGAAAGTCCTGTTCTCCAACTAACTCATGATCAACTGAATCAGAACTTGATGTATTGTGATTGATGACTCTGGAAATAACTTGACTGACCTGCTATCAATTATATGCATAGCTATTAAGTTAGAGAATATATAACTGAAAACAAAAGTAGAATTTGTGCTAAAACCTTAATGCAGCTGAAGCAGAACAACTACCTAACTGATTTTACAATGAGGAAATCATAGCTTAGTCTTGCAATAATCAGTCAAATCTAAAATGATCCACTCAATCTGCCATTGTTATAAACAAAAAATATTTTACATTTCTGTCAGTTTCATACAAGTTTAAGTAGGTATAACATATTGCCATTACGTCTGTCTAAATTTTTTGAATATAATATTACTTACTTGGGCAAATGTAAAACTGCATGGACTGCATTAAGGTGATAAAATATTCTCGGAAACCTAGGACACTTGACACTTCTGAAATGTTTAAACAGGACTTAGACATTACATCAGCGAGATCTGACAGCACTACCTTTTTCTAAGGAGCTGGTTCACTCGCTCTTTTGCTGCTGTTTGTGGCATGCTGCCATTGCATTATTCAGCTGTCTTTGTGACACATAGCACAGGGAGTTCAAGATAAGGCACATCTAATTATACGCTGACACTAATGTCTGTGATAAATAGGTCACTGATGGAAAACCTGGCTAATTCAAATGAATGACAATGCAGCACTGAGTGGCAGGATACATAATGACAAACTGAAAATGAAAGAGTGGTAAACATTTCATTCCTTAATGGTCCCTAAAACAAAATTCAGAAAAAGCTAGCTAGAGCCATATTCATTTTGCAGGATATCTAAACCTTCAGTTAAATAGCATTAACTCCATCTAGATTGTTCTGGCTCTTGTTTTATTAAAACAAGGTAACTGAAACAGGGAAAAAATAGGAGGAAAATGCTAAGCAAAAAATAGTGTCTGTGACTATTACCTGAGTTTCAATGTACCATTTTTAGAGTTTGTATATTTCAGTGAGGAAAATGTTACTTCAGTTTTAAGATATGATGATTGTTGGATGATATTTTGGAGGACAAGAATTAAGCACCTGAAGTCTGCCATCCCAAAGAACTGTAGATTTTATAAAGAATATAACAACATGGTGTTAGGTTCAAGTTTCTGTAATATAGCTTTATATAGTCAGTGGAACACAAGATATTTATCAAACCCCTCAAGTGTCTTATTCTTTAGTATCATCAAACCACACTCTGAATCTCAGCCCTAATGGCTGAGGATTCACTGTTTTAATCTATTCATTAAGTGGGTAAGTGAACTAGTTATCTGTCCTCCTTTTCATCCATGCTCTAAGCCCCACAGGGCCAAGAGCAATTACAATATATATGGTCACTTTACAGTAGCCAATCAGTTAGCATGTTGTTGAGAGGTGGTAGGAAACAGTATCAGGAAGTATTCATAAAGAGGATATGTACAAGCCATACAAAAAGCCTAAGATTAGGATTAAACCTTAGATTGTGTAACTGTCAGATAGAAATCATAACTACAGACCACCATGCTACCCAAAAATGCTGATGAAACATTTTGTAGAACTTTTTATAAAGCTCATCAATCAAGACATAATTACCATCTTTATTTCACTTTATCGGAAAAAAAAACAAAGACCTTTAACCTACTTTTATTTAACCCTGCAAATGCATCTTTTCCCCCCCCCCACTGCACTGGCAATGAGATTGTGTTTAACTCTTCTTCAAAGTCTGGTGTCTTTAAATGGAATTATCTAGGTACTTTCATGGTTTAAGTATCTGGTAGTTAAAATGCTGATAAATAGCTCAGCAAAAAATAAATATCAAATCTGGCAAATGTTATGTCCATTTCTCTTTATCTCCATAGTAGTTACTAGGTTTGCAGTCTTGATGACCATTAAGAAAAATCATTCTGTGTTTCCCAACTCATGAAATCCAGGTTCAAAGAACACATGATCTACATGGACAAGACTGAAGGCTTTGTTACTGTACTCTGTATCTTATAGGTGACTGAGAGACAACTTGTGCCTGGCCTACAGAGCAGTCTCAGATTCTACCCTTATTGAAATGCTGCACATCTATAAGTCAAATGGGACACGATTCACTCATTCTGGGGATCATAACCTAGCCTTCCATGTTAACAGGACATGCTGGAAAGAGGTATATGTCTCCCAGAGACTGCCACTCCTGTGGAACAAACTCCCAATTCATGTAAAACAGCGCTCCTCAATGACCCTATTTAAGCGTAACTTCGACAAATGGATGGGAGACCGTAAATTAATTTATAATTTAATTATAATTTTTGGGAGCAGACCAAAGACATAATGGAATTACAAAAAAAGCAAAGAACAATATTGTAATTAGGTACGTTACCACTTATACTTTAAAAATGGAAGGGGTGAAACAAATAATACAAAAAAATTGGAGAATTTTGATGGCAATGCCTGAACTGAGAGAAATAATAGCAGAAAGACCCTTATTTGCCTATAGAAACTCAGAAAGTTTGAGGTTGAAGTTATGTTACAAAGATTTTAAACAAATAAAAGGAAGAAGCTTATCTAATAGAACAGGTACCTTTAAGTGCTTTAACTGTAGCTGTTGTGAAGATATTTTTGAAGGAGAGAGTAAATTTGTGCATCCTACAACAGACCATTTATATTTTCTTATGTGAACTGTAACATGGTACAAATAGTGTACCTAGCTTACCTGTGTAGCCTGCCCCTCATTTTATATGGGGAAGACTACCAGGAAATTAAGGTAACGAATAGTGGAGCACAAATCAGACATTAGGAGAAATATAAAGACAAATGCATTGAACAAGCACGTAATGGACAATGGTTCAGGACATTTTTTTTTTATTTTTTAGATTTAGGGTGATAGTATAGTTACAAGTATAAGAGGTGGGGATTTAAATAATATTTTAGAAATAAGAGAATATGAATGGATTGTAAGGCTAAGGGCAGATTATAAACCTGGCATTAATAGTGTGGCTAGTATAAAGCCTATTTTAGTAAAAAAGACAAAAAAGTTTAATATGATCATTTAATAAAAATAATATAAATACAGAGAGTTAGGATGGATTTAAAATGATGTTTTATGTGAACTAAGTATGAACTTTTAACATTTGTATACATTTTTCACAAATTATACGAGGGGGATGGGAGACTGTGTGATAGGTTGGCTGGATGACATGTGATTGATTGATACTCCTTTTTAAAATGTATGTATTAACTGTTTTTATAATGCACTGAAGAAGGGTGTTGACCCTAAAGCTTTGCAGCATAAATTTGTTTTTGGTCTTGACGTGGTTATTTGTTGCTGAAGGAATAGACCATAAATTTATCCCAGTGGTGTCACTTATGTCCCTCTTGGATAAGGGCAGTTGGTGCTGAACATAGGCTGCAAATATAGAGCATATAACTTGGTCAATAAGGAACAATGGTATAACATGGCTAGGCTTATAAAGGCTAATAGCCTATTAACCTCCTATGAACCTATGAAGTACCACTCAACTCAGTCCTTATCAGACCCGTCATTGAGTACAATACCCCCTTTGGCATGTACCTAACCAGACACTTGCAACAGTTGGAATGCCCTCAAGGGTTCCTCACTAGGAGAATCTAGGGTATGAATACCTTGTCCTACACAAATTGTCTTAAGGCCATATTCCTGCATTCAGTTTCCTACAGGTTACTGAGATGCACTCCATGCTTGGCATAGAAGGCATCCTCAGATCTAGCTCTAATGGATATCTTGAACACCTTCAAAACAAACAGCACCAGAAACACTAGATCCAAAGACCTGAACTTTGCTTGCAACATAAATAGAATGTGCTGGAGAGCAGCGATGTGTCTCAAAGGATCCTCACACTATGGAATAAGATCCCCATCCACATGAAGCAAAGTTCAGCTCTAACCATATTCAAATGCAATCTTGATAACTGGATGGGAAATTACAAACTTACCCTTGCTCTGGCCTCCATGTATCTAATGGATGGCAGAGGTCAACAGTAAGCAAATTAATCCTCAACTAACACTCTCCCACATAACCCTTCGTTACTTCCTTAACAACATACCGCACCATATAGGTGTCCAAGGTACTCTGGGACAAAACTAGGTTGGGTTGCACAGCCAGGCTTATAAAGACCCTGTTAATCATTAGCCTAGTATAAACATATTTATACTTATGGATCTCCTAGGAGGTCATTAGCAGCCAATGTCCAAGAGGAGCAAGTCCAGTAGACTTTATCCAGATAACAGCCGTCAATTCTGTTTTTGAATATATGCATACTCTGACTATCTTATTTCCAGTGACAGTTTTTCCATCCCCTAATTGCCCTCACCTAAAAGTAGTTATTGTCCTGTTTCTTTTTTTTTTTTTAATCCCATTTTCTCAAATTTCACCAGGGCATTATTATTTGGGTATTAACTGGATGTGTAATGAAGGTAATGCCTAGTGTACAATCTATGATATCCTTGTTCATACTTACAAGGATGAGTGTGTGTGTGTGTGAATATGAGTGTCTATATATGTGCTAGTTCATAGGTAGGTACAAGGCTATCAGCCCAAGGGCCTAAGTAAGCCTAGCCAACAAGGTTCCCTGGCTTACGCCACCCAAGAAAATTAATTTCCTGTGCCCCTGTCGAGCAGAGCCACAAAAGTGATTCCTGGGGGTGTATTTCCCATCCACTCATTAAGATTTTTCTTGAAGAGTGCTAATGAGGAACGTTGCTTGACATAGATGGGTAGCTTGTTCCAGAGTATAGGAAGTCTCTAGGACAGGAATTTATCCCTCCAGCATGTCCTGTTTATTGTGGTGACAGGGTTTAGGTCCCTAGAGTGTGTAAATTGGAGGGATTGGGATTCCTTTAGGTGTAGCATGTCCAACAGCTCTGGGTTTAACATAGCTTTATATGTTAGGCAGAGATCTCCTCAGAATAGGTGATATGCTACAGAGTAAAGCTGGAGTTTTTTGAGACAGTCAGTGTAGGGCATCTGTTTGAGGCCAGTAATCCTCTTTGTGAGTTACTTCTATGGCCTTTCCAGCTGCTGCAGATGTCTTGTGGGGTACATTCGAAAAGGGGCATTGTACTCTATAATGGGTCTAATGAGTGCTGAGTAGAGGGGAACAATGACCTTTTTTCCTGGATGGAGAACCCTTTTGTGATGAGGTGTGCCACATAGAAGGATTTCCTGACTACAGTGGCGATGTGATTATCAAAGGAGAGACTACTGTCCACCTGGGTCCCAAGGTCTCTTATCACACATTTGGCATTAGACTACTGTTTATGTGGTAGTTCATGAGTACAGAGTTTTTACCAAAGGGGATGACAATGCACTTTTTGGCATTGAGCTTGAGGCCATGGCTCTGACACCATGCATCTGTCTCAGTGAAGCCCTTCTGTAGGATGTCCACATCATTTGGGGATGCAACTATGGCTCCTAGTTTGCAGTCATCTGCGAACATCATTAGCCAAAGGCCTTCCGTGTTAGCCTGTATTTCAGAGAAGTAGATACCAAACAGGAGAGGTCCCAGGACTGAACCCTGTGGTATTCCACTTGTCACTGGTTTGAAGTCAGATTTGGAGTCTGCAACTTTTACAGTGTGGGTTCTGTCAGTGAGCCAGTTGGCAACCCATCTTGTGACATAGGGATTTATACCTAGTTTAGTGAGTTTAGCTATAATTCCAGAATGGGGGATAGTGTCGAAAGCCTTGGCGAGGTAAAGATAGGCTGTGTGAACCACCTTACCCTCGTCTACGGCTTTGGTGACTGCCTCAAAGAAGTCAATCAAGTTCAGGAGGCATGATCTGTCTTTCAAAAACCCGAACTGGGTGGGGTCCAGCGTTTGGAGGTTACCAATGTCTTTGAGTTCCATGATGATGCGTTCCATGGCCTTGCAGACCAGGCTCATCAGGCTAATAGGGTGATAGTTCCCAGGATCAGTGGTGGCTCCCCCTTTGTGGAGTGGGATAACTGTTGCTGTGTGCCATTCAGTGGGAATAATGCCTGACATGAGACTATGACTGAACATGGTGCTTAGGTGGGGAACCAGTTCGTTCTGAAGTTCATGTAAAATGCAGCCTGGGATGTTGTCCTGTCCCATGGATGCTGTGTTTTTGGTTTTAGACAGTGCAGCTTTTACCTGCATAGATGTGATTACAGGGACTCTGCATTCTTCCTGTATAGATATGGGCCCTTTAGGGGGTGAGAGGGGAGTAAAGTTAGCACTGAACCTATCTGCCAGGATGTTGGCAATATCAGTTGGTTCTGTAATTTTCGTGCCATTGTGCTGCAACTCAGAGCAGATCTGGGTGTTACCATTGAGATTCTTGACATAGCTATAGAATGCTTTGTAATTGCCCTTAGAATCAGTGTTGATTTTGTTTTCATAGCTAACTTTGGAGGATCTTATAAGGGATCTCAGCTTCTTACTGAGGCAGACCAGGGAGCTCCTCCACTCATGGGATTTTACTCTCTTTTGCAGCAGTTTCTTCCTTCTGTTTTAGAGTTTGTTTATGGCAGGAGACCACCAGATTGGTTTCCTTTTTTTGGACGATAGCATCTTGGTTCTGTTTGGGATAGCACAATCCATGAACTTGTGTAAGTGCTTATAGAGTGCATTTGTGTAGGATTCGGCAGTCATAACTATATTGTCCATCTGCATGGGTGTCATGAAGTTCACCACTACTGTCTTAAGCATGAAGTTGGCTTTGGAGAAATTTTTTTACTGTGGTTTCCTTAATGGTGGGTAGGGGCAGGATGCGGATATCTAGGGTGATTAGCTTATGGTCGGATCTGACCAACAAGGAGTTGACTTCAGGTGTGGAACACCAGTAACTCATGTTGGTAATGACTAGGTCTAGGATATTGTTGCCCCTGGTGGGAGGTGTAGATTAGTTGATCCAGGGCATTGGAATTTATGAATTCCAGATAGCATTGAGTGAAGGAGTTGGTACATGTCTAATTTTCCCAGTTAATGGTGGGGTAGTTGAACTTGCCCATTATTGGAGTGTTTGGCTTGATCCCTAATATTTTCCAGTATATCAAGAAAAGAGGAGTGGGGATCTGTAGCAAGCTGCAATTTGGATTGCAGTTTTGCCCAGAGTTAGTTGCACTTGGATAACCTTGAATGCATTATGCTGCGCAAGTATCCTGGAGGTGTGGATATCCTTAATGAATATGGGCACACCTCTTCCTTTGGTGTTCTGGTCCAGGTTAGATGGCCAAAAAGTGTGGTATGAGTTATAGCCTGGTAATGCAGGGTTGCTCCCTAGAGCCTTGAACCAGGTCTCAGTTACTGCACAGATACCGATGTTCTCCATTTTAAGGAGTGCCTCGAGTGAGTGCATTTTGAGATTTAGACTTCTAGCATTGAGTAGCATTACCCTCAGTTTTTGCATGCCTGTTCCTGTTACGGTGGTGAGTTTGTCATTTGAACCTTACCTAAAAAAAGGCACTATAGGAGCGGCAAGACCCTTAGCCAGTATCCAGAATCCCAGGGGTGACGTGCAGGCCATCTCTGGCAAAGCATCATGGTCTGTCGACCGTCATCCCAGGCAGACAGATACTGGATCCCCTTAGAATGACACCAGAAGCTTAGCCAATTGTTGAAGTCAATCATTTTGTCCTTGTACTGTGGTATCATTCTGGGTGATGGCAGAATGCTACTCAGGGCTAGGGTCATACCTGCCTGAGCTACAAGATCGGAGAGCTCTTCCATGTCTCTTTTCATGTAGTCCAGGGAGGTACATCTCAGGTTGTTCACACCAGCATGGACAATGACAGAGTCATATTTGTACTTGGTGTGGAGTGACCTGAGTGCTTGCGTTATGTGGCGGATCCTGGCACCCGATAGGCAGCTGGCAGTAACCATCACCTTGTTTAGCCTGGTGAGTGCGACATCAGCGTGCCTGACTATAAAGTCACCTATGACTAGTGTGTTGGGTACGTTGTTTTGCCTTATGAGCTGTGGTTTATTGGCACACTGAGTTTGTGGGCTATGTGTCATTTGGGTTGTGTTGGGGGGTGGAGGTTGCTTGTGTTTCTGCTTTGCAGGTCTCTGTTGCTTGAGCAGATTATTATTGAGAGCCTCCATGAATGTTTTTGTGTTTCTGTGTGTGGATTTTGGTGGTGTAGGTTTAGTGGGACTATATGATGAGTGTGGTGTTTGGTGCAAGTGTTTACCTTCTCCTCTTGACTGTCAAGTTCAGTCTTGGTTGGAGAGAGCTTTACCTCCAGGTTGGTTAGATAAGTGCATCTCTCTCAGGTTGTGGTGTTCGGTGGTAGGAGGAGAGGGTTGTCTGTGTACATGAGAGAATTGTTACATTGCTCCAAGATGCTCAGATTCATCATACAGACAGGAGAGAACACTGGGAGCTGACCCTTGACATGCCTGAATAAAAAACTACTTTCCTCTAGACATGTGAGGAAAGTGAGTATAAGAGCTGTTTTTCTCTAAGCAAGTGAGGAAAGTAAGTACGAAAACTGTTTTCCTCTAGGTAAAGAGGAAGGTTGAGTGCTGTAGTAATTTGTAGCTTATTTAGTGCTAACAACAAGTACTAAGCACGAATAAGCAAATTCAAGTGCTAAAACTAAGAATCTTTACCTGGATCTTGTGGTAGATAGGCTATCTTGTACTTACCACTCCCACTGATAAGCTAGAAGGGTTCCCTCCCACACAGAAAGGCTTGGGGGGCTCAGAAGCTTACAAACAGTCCTGGATACAGAAAATCTCTATCTGGACTGGACTAGTTACAGGAAAGGTGAGAAAAAAGTGCAAACGCAGGCTTTTAAACCAGAAAGTTGAAAGAGATGGAAAAACTGCCCAAACAGCCAATAAACTACAATTTCTGGGCCAGAAACCACTCTTGTGGTAGATAGGCTACCTAGTGCTTACCACTCCCACTGATAAGCTAGAAGGCTTCCCTCCAACACAAAAAGGCTTTGGGGGCTCAGAAGCTTACAGCAAATCTGTATCTGGACTAGACTAGTTACAGGAAAGGCAGGAAACAAGCTTAGAATTTTTTTTTGTAAAGTGGAAAGGGAGAAAGGAGAAACAGAAGATAACTCAAAATTAAGGGCCTAAGTGGCTTGCTCTTCACAAATGTTCCCTCTGTATTAGGTAGAATGAGCTAGTGATACTAGACTGGAATAGAGCTGAACAGATGGGCCTGTAGGAGTGTCTGAAGTCAAAATATGATCTCATTGTACTCGGTTGAGTGAGCAAATGAGATTGACCCAGGAGGAGTGTTCAAACACAAATTTACAGGAGGGGCGGGCAATTCTAAAGCCACCAAGATTAATACCAGAACAAGAACAGGGAGGGATGGCAGGAAACTAACTGCAGAGAGAGAGAGATACCGCATTATTCTATGAAACAATTAAAAAGAAACATAAATAACTACAGAGGGACACAGACCACAATATTCAATGACACTATTAGACAGTTACATATCTTTGAATTTATTAATGCTCAATATCTGAGTTGTTTGGGTTCTGCTACATACCTACAATCAACTGCAGTACTAGATGAGTTAAGTACAAACTTGCAGTGTTAAAGATTGTACTGCATTTTATTTTTCTAATGCTTATAAATACAGAGAAACCCTCTAGGCTAAGAGTTTAACACTGAATATCAATGAAGTGAAACACAATAGCCCCTACTTACTGCAGAGAGAGAGACCACAGTGTTCTATGAAACAATTAAATAGAAAAATAAATTACTACAGAGAGACACAGACCACAATATTCAATGAAACAGAAAAATAAAATGCAGTGCAATCTTTAACACTGCAAGTTTGCACTTAACTCAGCTAGTAATGCGGTTGATTGTAGGTATGTAGCAGAAGCCAAACAACTCCGATTTTGAGCAGTAATTGTGCATGTGTATATTTGACTGTGTCTGTGTGCAGACATGTGCATCTCTCTCTCTCTCTCTCTCTATATATATATATATATATATATATATATATAGATGGGTCTACTTGAGTAGACTGAAAATCCATTTAATTGAATCTTAATTAATTAAGATGACAACACAGAAACCTTACTTTAACGAATGTTCACATCACCTGAAATTTAATCCGGGAAAGGAGGCAGTTGGCCAACATTAAAAAACAAACACAACGAAGCATGTCAAACCCTCCCAAGTGCCGGGCTTCACCCCACAAACCCCCATAATTAAATATACCAACGTCAAGATCGCACTATAGTGGGGAAAAGGGCAAATTTCCCCACATTGGCCAACTGCTTCCTTTCTAAATTCTGGTGATGTGAACATGCTTTAAAGTAAGGTTTCCGTGTTGTTGTTTTCGTTATTCGATTAAATGGATTTTCACATATATATATATATATATATATATATATATATATATATCGATTATATATATATATATATATCGATATATAGATATATATATATATATATATATAGATATATAGATATATAGATATAGATATGTATGTGTTGTACATTTCATCACTGAATACTTTATATAACTTATAGTCTGGATGTAAAATATTTCCTCCAATAATACCTTATAGATCTCACCATTGTATTGCTTTAAAAAAACAGCAATGGCCAGAATTCCCCCACCTTCTTACAGCACAGCTTCAAATAGCACACTGCATCCTTCCCAAACCTACTGCTTGCCCCCCTCCCTCTCTACCCTAGTTTCCTTCTACACCCCCCACCAGATCTCTCAGAAGCTCTGACCAACAACTACTTGACATACATAAACCCAACAAAAATATCAGTAAGCTACTTTATAATTACAATGCGTCTCTAGCCTGGAACAAACTTCCTAACTCCATTAGAAACATCTTGAATACAACTTGATTCAAAAAGCAACTAAAACGTATTTTTCTTAAGCTCATGGATCTGCCCTTGCCAGGAACCTACTTGAACTCTCCCATCTTTCCAGTCTTGCCTCTCTCCATGCATCTCACATCTCTCTTTCTCTAACAGCCTTCATGGCTACATTTTCATTGAACCTCCCTTTATAAGTAGCTTTACTCAATTATTTAATGTCACTACTACGTATCCACTACATCCAATGATAATGTAATGTATGTATCTATTGTACTCTATTTTCTTTTTGTGAGTGAAACTCTTAGATTTCATCGACTCCTATCTGCCTCTGTTTCTTGTACTTTCCTTGACTTGTGTAAATACATAATGTGCACATTCAGAATTGCCACATTCTATTAATAGGATCTCGTACTATTGGAATTTTATAACTGTATTTTTGCTCTGCTTTTTGTTGTGCATACTCCTTGTTGTACTGTTCACTTTTACCGTTTTGTATGACTTTGAATATATTGTCCTATGTTACTGTGAATATTTATGTATGTAACTATCCTGGAGCTTTTCTCCTCAGGTCTCCACTGAAAATGATGGGCTTCTAGCTCAATTGGACCAACCTGGTTAACAAATGTCAAATAAATAAATAATTACATATCTTACACCGATTTGAAACAATAGGTGGAAGAACTATTTTATGCTAGAAATATAAAAAATATATATACATAGTAATAAAACAAATATTAAACAATTTAACAGATATCCCATTTTCTAAGTGAAATAATGCCCTCCAGGGTGTGAATTACAGGGAATTAATGGACCTTCTAGGGGTGGGGTGCATGTCTCATTACACCCCTTACACTGCTTAGTAGTCATTTCCCTGTAGTATCCACCTGTCAGGCATTACTGCTTGCTTATTGCGCCCTCTGCACTGTTCATGAAGGACTGGTCACCGCAGACTGAATTCCAGCAATAACATTGCACCTAAAAACATGTCAACAAATCAGTGTACCTCACAAGTGAACATAATTGATCAGACTTCAAAACTGCACCTCAAATGAAAGGCAAAACAAGTGGGATACTGTCATGCAGTGTAGGTGATTGCATGGCTGATTGGTTAACTGTGGTAGACTTAGAGTTACTAAAAATAAAACTAATCATACAGACTTTGAAGCAACATACTTAACTTAGATTACAGTTTGCAGCCCAGCAGATTATAGTCCACTACTTGGCGTGAACAAAGAGTTGTGGGTCATTTGGAACAGATTCAATTTAATGGTCTAAAGCAATGATGAAAAAGGGCCATGTTTACATAACTAAGCAGAAGAAGAACATTAAGAGAATTAGTGATGTGTATTCCAGGAAAATATAATCGAATGAATCTCTAGACCCCAAAGAGTAGGAGTTAGGGGAAATTGTTTAATTGTAATATCCATCTTTCTAACTGCTAGCAGCAAGCACTCAGCTAATGGAGTAAACACTAGATCCCACCATTTGATTTCAGTTTGTTTTGCTATATCCTGTCATGGATGATCACTATATAGTTAAGTACTTACTGAAACCAACAAATGTCATATTTTCTTAGACTGCTGTTGTTGCATTCATTGTTGAGCAGATATGCAGTGCCTGATACTGAGCAGTAAATCACTAACTGTAGTTGTACCTTGCAGAATGATTTATTGGCAGTTGTATAAATCTTTACTCCTGGGGGTGTGCATGAAGCACTTGTGTATGTTGTTGCAGTACCACATGTTTACTGAAGTAAATCTGCATGAGGTATTTATACATGTTCCTAAATACCAGAGTCTAAACTCATAATGCTAAAAAAAAATTGCCAAGGCATGATACACAAACTACAAGACCCACCAAACCAACACTGTGGATCTAAAACACTTGCTAAATATGACACCAGTTATTAAATATCCAATGCAAAGAAAAAGTGTGCAAATTAAGAATAAAGCCCAGTAAATAACACTTCCTGCATTTTCCTGCAGAGTACCAGGTCATGATTACCCACAACATACAGGCAATGGTAGGCTACAGTCTCAGAGGATTAATCAAATGCAGACAGATTCAAAAACAGTGATTTTTGTATATTCTTTGCCAAATTATAATGTTCCAAAACTATTGGTTCTGCAATGAGAATAAAATACTGCTTGATATTTGAGCTGCCTCAGAATATTCGATCATTTATACACCATATGACATTAGTGATCCTCAGTGCTAGCATTCTGAGCTGGAGTACAACCAAATACTGATACCAAATGCTAATACTTCTCTCTCTCCCATGCATACAGTACAAGTTATGAAGTCAGAAGAAGCTCAAGCATTAAATTATGTTAGTCTCCCCAAGTAAATAAACAGTTCCTCCAGAGAATACTGTGAGCTAAAATGTGCAGGCTACAAATATGTTTTTAATAGTGAACTGCTCATGAACTAAGCTGTGCTACAGCACAATGGAATTACTTGACCTTTGCTTATTCTAAACATAGACACAAAGACATGCTTAAATTATATTTTCCAACTCTGAGAAAGACACAACTAACCAAAACAAAATAAATGTAAAGTAATACAGGGTCATTGCCAAATAAGTTAACCGTGATCCAAACAACTTTGCAAAAAAAAAAAAAACAAAACAAAACCAAGACCACTGGCTCAGACCCAAATCTCTTTAATTCTCTACTGCCTCGAAACAAGACTTTCAAGGAATTGCAAAATACATCAAAAGTCTATTACCTTATATACAAAATAAAAAATGAATTATTCAATTATACAATCAATTAATTAAATAAAATACCTCCAATTAATCTCTCCATTCAGTCCCACAGGAACCATATTATCATAGTTAAGTATAAAAACAGATTCTTTATACAGCAACTTTTCTTTAAGAAGAATTTCATCATTGTCCCTAACATATATTTGTTTTAAAACACTACCCTGTAACACAGAAAAATCACTGTTATGTGCATCTTTAAAATAACAAGTTGTCTCGGTCCCCTTCAATAATACACATCACACCAAATGACATTTGACGACCTTTATTAAATTTCCATAACATAGCTTTGATCATCAACTTTATTAATTACAACTATTCATGATATGATTATAAATACAGCATAACATCCTTGTAATGTTAATCAGGGCAGTGTACCTACTCACCCTGCCCAACAAGCAGGGCCCAAACCTCTGCTCGCTTACTTTACTTATGAAGCAGCATCCCAACTCACTTCATACACCATCCATTGAATTTACCTTCCACCATATAGGCATCATCCTTACCTCAGCTTGCTTATCTATTCAGCAAGATTCCTCCAACTACTCATTTCCTTTCCCCAGATCCTTGAAATGAACATCCAGACATCACGGGGGGAACAGAAGAGGGCAAGTCTATCCCTCTTCTCCGTCAACCAACCTGACCAGGTTGTTCCCCCTCCCTTCTACCCAACATTGTTCAATCCACTTCCCATAAAGGGAAGGGTCAAGCCAAACATCATTTGGTGTACCCTATCATCTGTAAAGCACCTTAGAATCCCGTCATAAACCCCTTTGCCTTGCCATCACTGAAACACACCCTAATGAAACTAAATAAGGTAGAATTACTGTGACCCTGTTGTAACACTGGAGCATCCTCACCAAAAGAACACATACCGTTTTAGCCCACTGCCTTCAAAGCTGAAATCATTGCTCAACCTGAATGTATTGACAGCCTGTAACCACAACAAAGCCACTGACTATAACCCCTTGAACTCAAGACAGCACCCAGTCAAACAAGTAGCAGCAAATCTCACACCCAAGACCCTGTTAACCATAGCATATCATCTTAGCCCACCCACTACCCAGTTCTATATGTGAAACAACTCCATTACCATAGGGAACAGTCTAACTCCAACTTTAATGTCCTACCCTAGCTGGCAGAAAACCAGCTCCCCTTGTCCTACAGCTGCCTTATCCTGCAACCAAGCTTCCTTTAAACCTTCTAACTCCCTTGTAACAGCACACCCAGTTTCTAAAAGCACACCAATACAGCCACCTACCTACCATGCTTCCTAAACCCTATCTACAAATTCACCCAAACCTCAAGTGAAATGATCCTTGTGCTATTCTGTAAAACCTTAACTTGGTATGCAACATTAACACTACCTACTCAAGGGATAAATGTTGTCACTCCCAAAGATACCACACATTAGGAACAAACTCCAGCATCCTGTCCAACACCACATTGGCCCTTTCCCCACATACGGTTCAATAACTGGATGAGTGAATACAAGCACCCCAAGGTTCCAAGAAAGCAAGGATTGAACTTCACTGGCTTGCAAGAGCCATAGGGCTATAGTCTAATAAGTTCCTGTGCTCCTATGAATGTTGTGACTCTACTCATACTGTGGGATCCCCCACACTCCCCATAAACTGTCCCCAACAGCCCCTTGGACCCCCTTTACCTACCTCTCCCTTTCCCCCCTATACCAATGCAATAATCCGCTCCCACTAATTAAACAGAGCTCTAACATGCATTACTAAGGTGATTACTCAGAACCCCCTTGGGCCCTATTCCAGTTACAAGAACATCCATTCTATTAAAACATCACCTTTCAATGCATCGCATGATGCCTTCTGCACTTAAGCAATTTCCATCAGTAACTGTTGCCCATGTGTGCTCCTCATGTGTAACCTCCTTGCTCACCACCACTTCCATCACCTGCGAATTCACTGTGTATCGCCACAACTGGTACTCAGCACACCACCATCTACAAAGAAAAGGAGAAAAGTAAATCCTCTAATATGTAAAGAGAAGGCTCCACTTTATATCCACCTATTCTAAATTACAGCCACAGCGTTCCAAGACCCCATCTGCAAGAAAGAAAGAGATATGTAAATACATAACACACATTGCAAAACCTCTTCAAAGGCAACCTATCCTGTCAACCCAGAAAGGAATGTACCACCGCCACTCACATCTACGACAAAGCAGCTATAAGTGAAGCTATGCTTCCAATGACCTTATCAAATACCCAAGATAAATTGAACTACCAGTGCAGTATGTTAAAACTAAACCCTACACATGAAGGGACCAATCAATATCCACAACCAGGTAACCTTGCTATTCCAGACCACCTCCATTAGCCCTTGTATAAGCCAAGCTAAATTATATTGTAAAGCCATCTACCTAGCTCTTAACCTTCAATCTGCAAATGAGGCACACTAACCAACATACATATGAACAGCTAGGAGCCACTTATTTAGTTATTATTTTTTTTTTTTTAATTTAGACACACATTCCCCCATTCATGCTGGCTACCTGGATGTGCAGCCAGGCACCACCCTGGGAAAACATTCACTTTATGGTCCCCAACAACAACATTGATACAACTGAAATGTTGGACCCACTACAATCCCATGTGTACACTCCTAGACATCCTCCTCCATCACAGGCTCCGACTGAAGAGATGAAAACCCAACCTATGCGCACCGAATCCAAGCTTACATTTCTGTTTTTTTTTTTGTTTTTAAATAACCTATACAGAGTTCTGCAGCCCCAGTGCCTTCAGCCCCCCCCCAACAAAACCCATCAGTCTGACTGGAAAATATATAGATTTTGTAGTCTCCAGTCATTTGGCAGTAGCAATGAAGTAGACAAATGAATGACAGTCTGTGTCAAATCATCCACTAAATGTGCCCACATCTAACTCCCAGTATGCCTATGTAACATATAGTACAGGACTGACAATCAAGATTGATATCAACGTGGAGAGCTTGGACATTCAGCATCCAAATGTGTGCCAATCTATAGAAAATATAATTTGAAGGGGCATTTTTGGTTTGATTGTTCCTGCATGTCATAGTAATACTTCATTGCTATACACCTTGATATAAAGGTAATTATTCACTTTCAGATACATCTGCTAAAGTTTCTAATAAAATATGAATTCTACTGTAAAGGAATTGTGTGATTCATTACTGTTGAACAAGATAAGCATGTCTGTTTTTGTGCTGAATCATCATTGTAGGAGGTGGAAGGGGAAGAAATCAGGTTCTGATGTAATTGTAAGTCAAACATCTATGAAGCTAGATATAACCTACTTACCATATACTGTTTTTGCTTTTATTAATTATCAGCTGAACAAGACTAATGATTTGTTTTACTAATGAGCAGCCTTCCTAGCATTTCATTTGAATGGTGTTACATATTGACCTCAGAGCAGGGTGTACGAGGAAAGCCAAATGTCATTGTTATGTTTGCTTAGTATTTAAACCCCATGTATCTGATATATATGGAAGATAAACATCTGGTTCTTGCTAGATTTTTTTTTTAAATGGGCTTCCTTTCCAAGCTTTTGGTTTCCTGCCATTTATTTTACCTTTTCACTTAAATTGGTTCGCATTCAAAGCGATTGTCAAATCCCTAACTCACATTTCCAACATTTATCTCATATTAGGTATTCTTCCTGTGTAAGTCAAACAGTCTGTGCAACCAAGAGCTGATGGCCACAATCCCCAGACACACACTGCCACCGTGCATGCGTGGCAACCACAGTCAGACTGACTGACTCACTCAAACACAGGCCCAAAGTTTGAACCAAAAGTGCCCGCCATGTCAATGGAGATGCACCAAATGCACAATCCCCCAAGTTATAGTACTGGTGTATGGAGGCCACTCATCCAAAAGAGTAAGAACACATTTCAACGTAAGTTTCCAAATCAGTGCCTTCACTGCAAGGTACTACCCAGTGTCCCGCTCAGAGCTGCTGGACCCATGCAGCATATGCACCAGTCCTCAGCTTCCATACGTTAACTTCCTGTCCCAGAATTTTGCTTCGAAAGGCCAAGTTGTACCACAACCATGCAAACTCTCACACTACTGCAGCGCATCTTTTCAGTGCAGGACAGCCTCAGGATTCACTTCAAGAGATACAAAACCGCAGAGGAAGCAGAACAGAGGTGCCGCTCAGGCACAGTGCAACACACTCCACCACGGCTGCCAACTGCAACACGCAACCCCCCCCCCACAAAAGGGAGCACCGCCGAAGCAGGAGCAAGACCGCCCCTCCTAGGACTACAGAAAGCCAACACCATGTGAGAATCCCACATTCTAGCTGAGAAAATCCACCAGCCTTTGGGGGGGGCAGATTGCGGCTCCCTGCAGCCCCAAATCACCACCAGAAAATCAAGACCGGTATATATATATATATATATATATATATATATATATATATATATATATAATTTTTTTTTTAATATCTATTCTACTGAATCAACCACTGGCATACAGCTGCACTCACCTCCCCACTTGAGACACCCATGGAAGCAGGACCCAGACAGAAGATGAGAAAGGCAACCAACTTGCTCCATTCCCCATGGGGCCCTCCCCACAAGGTCTGAAATCATGCATACATGCATACCATCAAAGAGGTCAGGCAGCACCCCAAAACCCTCTTACCCAACCAGGCCTCCACTCCATGACTATGCTGGGGCAATCTGCCCCATCCAGCAATCAACCAGACAACACCACAAGGCCTCCACCCTGAGATTTTGCTGTGGCAACTCACAGAACAGTGAACAATATTCCCTATGTGAATCTGATAACTGACCACAGCAATGCCTCCATATAGCTTCTCTACCAACTTACCACATTTCTTCCAAGGCCTACATTCCCACACACACCACCACCTGACAGGTTGTCATGGGCATATCTTACCATAGCAAGTTCACGCCAAATGTGATTGCTTGACCCAACTACACTAGCCTAAACCTCTTAAGCCACTCCCTATCATTCTCATTTCCTCCCAACCATCACTGCCTCCACTTCCTTTCACCTCCCCAACCCACTTAGCTCCTCCTAATATTAACCTAACCCCCCAATGAAGATGTCCCGGGATAACTTAGTTTGTTGCCGGACTTCATCTATAATTTTGTCGTCTTTTTGCTTTTTAACTTCCCTAATATGTTCCATCTACCTCACCTTAAAACTTCTTTTTGTCTCTTCAATATAAAAGAAGCCACAGGGACATTTCAGGGCAGAAATAACCCCCTTGCTGTTACATGAAAATCGCCCTTTGGGTGTGTATTTAATCTTATTTATATATTCAACAGAACACACCACATGCTTGCAAACAGAACAACTATAGCACTTAAAAGTACCCACAGACATTGGATAAGTTATACATATTAATTTTTGGCAAAATAAAATTTCCATGTACAACCATGTCCTTTAAATTTCTCCCCTGTTTATATGACATCATAAGATATTTATCCAATATTTTATTCAAATCTTTATCTTTCAGAAGAAAATCCCAATAATATTTTAATACTTCATAAATTTCCTTACTTCTAAAATTATATGTAGTAACAAAATACATTTGTTCCTCCTTGCTGTTCCAACTATTATCATTCGCTCTGCTCAAGTATTTTTTATTTACATTTTATTTGAATCCAAAGTTAAAAGTTTGTACTTAGCTTCCTTAACCACCCGCTTGTTGTAACCCCTATTACAAAACATAATTGCAGTATTATCTATTTCATTTAATAAATTCTGTTTAACATTACAAATTCTAGATAATCTTAGAAACTCACCATAAGGTAGTGCTGAAAGAACATTTATTTATTTTATTTATTTATTTTACATTTGTTGACCGGGCTAGTCCAGCTGGATATATGTCCATTTTCAGTGGAGGCCCGGGGAGAAAAGCTCCAACGATATTACAGATAATTCACAGAAACGGTAAATACAAGGTCAAAAATTAATAACACATTGAGTCAGAACATGAGATATACATGCAAACAGGCATAGTCATCGCAGGAAATTACATAAACAAAGTTTAGTAGATATTTGCTATACAAATTCTAAAAATATAAGTATATAATATGTAAAAGGTGAAAAGAAAATGATTAAAATATTTTGAAATTTTTTTGTTTTTTTTACATATGTCTATAGGATGTTGTGTGAGGAGGAATTAAGGAGGAAAGGAAAAAGAAAGGTTAATCTGGGTTGTTACAGGAACAAAGCCAGTGTTTATTGAGATGTGTTTTCAGCTGTTTTTTTAAAGAGTGGAAGACTAGACAAAGATGAGATATCAGATGGCAGTTTGTTCCACATTTTTCCAACAGAGTTAGAAAAAAGGCTATCACCTGCAGAGTTATTGGGTATGGTAATATTAACCAGTAGTTTGTTTGAAGAGCGTAGGTGTTTCAAGTTATTATAAGGCGTAATGAGGTTAGAGAGAATTGGTGTTTTAGAAGGCTGATATAGAATTTTGTGAGCAGTTAAGAGCTGTTGATAAATCAGCCTGTTAGGAAGTTCAAGTCAGCCTAGTTGTTTTAGGTTAAGACAGTGATGAGTTCTGAAGAGGGATCCTGTGGCAAATCGAGCAATATTGAGGTTATTTTTAGAGAGATTGGTATAAATAGTAGAAGCATATAGAAGGGTAGAGATAAGGTGAGAACTAGCTAAGGTGGTCCGAGCTTCAGGTGTAAGGAATGGTTTGATTCTATAAAGGGAACCAATCTTTTTGTTTATTACTTTTATTGTGTTGTTAATATGAGAATCAAAACTGAGATTGTTGTCAATAGTTATTCCTAGTAGTTTTGTAGTAGCATCAGGAGAAATCAGAGTGTTATCAGAGGAAGTAATAGAGAAATTAAGAGAGCTTGATTTGTGGGTAGGTGAGAACAATAGCAACTTTGTTTTCTTGGGGTTGAGGAGTAGGCAACGGTCAGAGAACCAGTGTTCAACAGTGGAAAAGCTTCTTGGGTAAGTGACAGGAGTTCAGTCTGAGAGGAAGCAGTGCAGATTATAGTGGAATCATCTGCATATTGTATGCAAGTAGTGTTTGGAATAGCTGACTGGAGGTCGTTAATAAATATAGAAAATAGGAGTGGGCCAAGGATAGACCCTTGAGGCACACCTAAAGCGACATGAAGGAGGTTAGATAATGAGTTTTTCCAAAGTACTGCCTGCTGACGGTTTTCTAGGTAAGATGTAAACCAGGATAAGGAAGAAGGATGAATTGAAAGAGATTTTAGTATGTGCAGAAGGAGTTTATGATTAACCATGTTGAAAGCTTTTGAAACATGGGGGGGGGGGTGACAGCTAGAAGCATATAGATACTGGCTTCCATCCAAAGACTTTCTATGTACTCCAGTACAAATTTCCCCACTATCCATGCCCTTTGAAGTTAGATCCAAATAAGATACTTTGTCTCCATATTGTAATCCATCAGACAAAAGATTAAATATATATTGTGTTGTAAATCAGCAACAAACTGAAGCACTTCAGCCTTTCCCCCTTCACAAATAAAAATCAAATCATCTATGTAATGGTAGTAATTTTTGCAGGTGTAGCAAAACAGCTTATAGTAGCACACAGGTATTCAAAACAGTGAAACTGCAGTAATACATTCTCTTATTTATTTATTTCAAATTTGTTAACCAGGTTGGTCCAACTGAGCCCATTCTCAGTGAAGACCTGAGGAGAAAATCTCCAGTAATAGATATATAAATAGTAATACAAGAATAAGTAAAAACAACCTGTTAATACAAGAATAAGAAATATCATAGCTCAGACAGTAAACAAAGAAATATACATACTATGGTTGAAAGGCATTTACCTTACAGAAATTGGTAGAGGAGTTTGGTCATATATGATAGTTACACAGTGTCATAAGGTTATGCAGTAACAAGACAGGAAATTCAGAGGTTGGTTAAATATGATTATGATACAATATTTAAGGGGCAGGAGTAGGATGATCAGGTGGGATCCTGGCATGGGCATATCCAGTTAGTTTGGAAACATTTTTAGTTCTTTTTTGAAACTTGTTGCTTGAGTGATGTGTCGTAGGTTAGAGGGTAGGTTGTTTCAGATTTTTGAGATGGAAGATTTATATAGGAGATTTCCTATGTACAGTTTAGATGTAAATGTTTCTAGAAAAAAAATCTTAGAGCTACGGAGGGGGCGTGGGGGGAATAGTGTGTGAAAAGATTTGAGAGGGAGGGGCAGGAAGTGGGTTTAAGTATATGGTGGATTAGCTGTAATTGGGACAGTTTTATGTGATGGGAGAATTCAAGCCATTTAAGCTCATGGCGGGCTAGGCAGTGGTGGGTTTGGGTTGGTGGTTACCTGCAAATTTGGCAATTTTGTTGTAGGTCTGCTCAAATCTAGAGAGTAAACAGGATTGAAGATTGTTGAAGACAGGTGAACCATAGAATAGGCTAGGGAGGAGGTAAGCTTTGGCAAGGGATTATTTAGATTCTGCAGAGAGGAATTTTGAGTTGCGGTACAACAAGCCTAGTTTTTGATTAATTGTTTTATTGCATGGTGGTGAATGTGCAAGTCAAATTTTAACTGGTCATCAATAGTCATACCAGATAATTTTGTGTGATTGTCTACATTGATTATTTTGGTATTTAGAGAGGAGATAGAGAAATTAGCCTTGAGGTGATCCTTATTTTTGGGAGATAGAGAAATCACTTTGTTCTTTTGCAGGATAAGCTGATTGATTTTTAGCCAATTTTCTACAAGATGGAAGGATTGTGTGTGTGTTTTTGGAGAAGTGTGATGGAGTTAGCAGATGTGATGAGGGTGGAGAGGGAGGTTGAGGAGTGAAGGTCATTGGTAAAGATGTTAGAGGAGAGGTCCAAGAATGGAACCCTGGAGTATGCCAGTTTGTATAGGTAAGAAAGGAGAGCAGGAGGATTGCCATTTAACTGGTAACTATAGATCCATAAGAGAGCTGACCTGGATAGGTTGAGGTTAGACAATTTGATCAGATATTTAGAATGGGATACTGTCAAGTACTCCTCCAAGCAAACACCAGATAAGAAATCAAAACTCCACAGTTAGAAGCAACAACTTTAATCCTGGTGCAGTCTGTTTGACTTGGCACCCAATAAAATCCAATAGCAGCAGTTGATGAATTCAATACAAGATAAAAACAGTAAACAGCAGTCAATATGATCGAGTACAAAATAATATAAGAACAATAACAGGTTAAGCACTTTCACCTAACAGATTTCAGGCTTCATCAGAACAAAGTACAGATGTACTGTGTCAAATGCCTTAGATATATTGAGGAACAGACATGAAAGTAAGTTATTACTGTCCTAGATTTGGCAATGGTGTGAGTGAAGGATATCAGTTCTGTAGAGGTGATATGGTGAGGTCAGAAGCCATGTTGGGTAGGGGAGAGGAGGTTGTTTTGTAGGAGGTTAGGAGGTAACTAAGGATTTGATTGTGAATAAACTTTTCTAGTATTTTGGATAGTGAGGAGAGTATGGCAATTGGCTGGTAGTTGGTGGGATCATGAGAGTCCCCTCCTTTGTGAAGGTGAATAATGTAAAAGGATTTCCAGATTTTGGGTACGGTGGCTTCTCTTATAGAACTATTAATGAGTATAGAGACTGGATAGGCAATGGGTGTTGCAGCAAGCTTGAGGAAGTGGGGTGGGGGTTTGTCTGCAGAGGGGCGGGATTTTGGCCAGTTTGCTGATAGTCTATAAAGAATTGGTTAAGGAGTGAGGTGGTCTCATGGTCAGTAATGTTTGTGTAAGGATTGGGGGTTTGGGGTTTACCTGGATGTAGGTTGGAGTTGATATTTTTCCAGAAATGTTTAAGATTCGAATGAGTGGAAGTTTGTAACTTAGCATAAAAGGACTTTTTATCTTTGTAGATTTCTTTTTTGACTAGATTCCTAACTTTTTTAAATACTTGGCGGTGATTGGAAGATTTACTTTTTAACCAAATGTTTTAGGCATTATTTTGTTTTGCATTAGTTTGCGGGTGTCTTTACTGAGCCATGGGGCAAAGTTTGATTTTTATTCTAATTTTGTGTGCTCTTATTCTGTCAGCTTGCCATTTAATAGTACAGATATGTTATATACTTACTTGTTTTTTTTTTTTTTTTTAAAAAGATAAAGTATATATATTGCTGCACAGTGAGAGTGACAGAGCATAAACTCTGGATAAACAAAGAAAATTTGTGCAATGCCTTAAAAATGAGGGGGATTAACTCTGTTACTATTTATTAATTCATAGATTCATAGTGTGTTACTAGACTAACAACCTGGGGACCTTTCTTAGCCTAGCCAAGTTTTCCCAAAATAATGATGATGTCCTGTATCCAAATAGGACATTGAGAACCAGGCATTTATAAGTTTTCTGTCCATTAGGGACATGGGTGCCAAGTTTGGCATAAATGTCTTATTCTTTATCCACTAGTCTAGGTTGCAATTAAACTGGGTAATAGACAAACTCAGATTTACATGGATGGGAACCCAGTTCCATAGGAGGGGCAGTCTTTGGGATACATATCTGTCTCTCCAGCATGTTTAAAAATTAAAACAGTACAAATGCTACATATGCTAACAGTACTGTGCAACTTTCTTAACTACAAACTCTGAGGGAAAAATATCCCACTTATTAAATAAGGCAGTGTATTTTTGGTTGGCATGTAGGTATTCAATAAAATCCTGCTTAAAAAGGCAAAATGAACAATAAAATGGTTTATTGATCATAAAGTGATGATTACAGGGAAGGAAGTAACAGATAGAGAGGATCACTACTGGAAGAGAATCATACAATAGCAAAACTTAAAAATGATAAAATAAACACAAAAATCTTGGAGCCCCTCATCCCACTGACTTATACATACTAAATCAGTTGCTGTTATACAGTGGAGAAAAAGGGGAAACAGAAGAAAGCACACCGTTGGTTGACACAATCCAACACACTGTCTTAACCAAACAATGAGATTCAGAATTTGAAGTGCAAACCCTTGGAACAAAGTCTAGGTTAGCCGTGTGTGTGGGTGTGTGTACATATATAATGAGATATATATATATATATATATATATATATGGGTATGTATGTATATGTATGTGTGGATATATATATATATATATATATATATATATATATATATATATATATGTACACATACATAAAATGGGTATCCTACACCTGATCAAATGTACACACTCTGACACCCAGGTGAGCAATGTCAAATGTGGAATTAACAAATATCTAAACATTCTGTGCATGCTCCAGGGATTACCCCAGAGTAGACTAAAGCAACAGCAAGTGTTTTTGATGGGGGGACAAGCTCCCCCCTACTGCTAATTATATATACCAACTCTGAGATTGCACAATTCCTGGGAAAAGGAAATATTCCCTATCTGGGGATTGTCAATCTCACACATGTCAATTAAATGGTGTAGACCAAACAGGTGTCAGCATATATACAATCAGCAATGCTACCTTTAATCAGATCTTATTCATTTGACAAGTTACATCAATGGAACATTTCATCATAAACATATAATAAAACACAAAAACAACCCACATATTCCACTACATTACATATACTAACTCCATGTGATCCTGAATGTCCCTACCACTCTGGATTCAAGAACAAGCACTAGCATTGGTCTTCCAGAGGGGGAAAGTCCTGTGGCTCATTATTGTGAACTTTCTGCAATACGAGTTTCTGACCTTCAATCTCAAAATTTTGGCAACTGACTTTGCTGGCTTCATATCAGTGATAAACGTATTTGTATCAGAAGACTGACTTTTCAGAAAGTCATACTTCATGTGGTGAAGAATAACACTTCTGAAAAGTTGAAATGTTGTACTGAAATTGTGGTACAGTGGGGATCAGAGAATTTATTCTTTTCCCCATAGTAGTGCGATCTTGAACTGGTATATGTAATTTGCAGGGGGTGTGGGGTATGCAAGGGAACTTAGCTTGCTGCAAAAACACAGATTTTTGGTTTTTTGTACTGTTCGATTTTTCAGAAAGTCTATCTTATGGTCTCAATCTGTCATTAAACCAGAAAACAGTAGAAGGGAGCGAGTTTCATCTGTTGTAATTGTTAAATTAAATTATACCTGCATCACCTATGTGCTTGAATAGAAATGTGATCTTGAAGAGCAACTCTGTGCTGCAGTATTTAACCTTATCCCAGACTTATTTTCCTCACTTTAATATCACTTAAAATTTAAGGCCCAGAAACATTTAATTCCTTTCATATTTATTTCTATTTCTTTACCTTTCACTAATTATTATATTCCCTCCATCTTTTTTCTTGCTTAGATCTCTAATTGTTTTGGAAAAGAATTTGCATTTGTCTAAATAATACAGGGAAGACAATACACTTTGTGTTTTGATTAGTCATAGTTACAAATTGTGTTGCTGCGGTCACTAAAGTACTATAAAGCACAAACAACAGCTAAAGTGAATCATATTTTCCAAATGTGTTAGTTGACAGAGTCATCTCTACATGAAAAAAGGATGAGTTGTAATGGCATTTGTTTCCAGTGAAGTGTGTTTTTATCCATACAGCTGTAGAAAATTAAGGATATTATGCAAAGTTACAAGCATCTTTTGTCTGCTTGTCAGCTGTAGCTGTACCATACTATGCTGACACAAACTGCACTGTTGATTAAATAGTGCAGAAAAGTGAAATAATATATTTATGTGCGTGTGTATCTCCATAATATCTTAATATTCTGTGATGTGTGGAAACTTTGCCTCTCCCCAGAAAACATAACTATGCAAAAAGAATCAAACTTCCAAAATTCAAACTGAAGCCTCAGAAAATCCTGTCTGGGGACTTGTACATAAACAGACAGACTGTTAATTCAAAAGCTACAGGGTGTTACATATTACAGAAGTTGCTACAATTTGCCTTTCATGAGGATACCCTTAAAGATGAGGCACAAGTTGAATTATGTAGAATAATTTTAGTCAGAAGCAGTTTTTTATTTAGATGTTAGATGTGTTTTTCTGAACATTATGTATCTATTTTTTATTTTAAATTTCATGTGCAAGTTATTTAATGTTTGCATATTTATTTGTAAAGGAATGGCTTAACTTGTTTTTTTAAGTAAAACAATTCTGTTCAAATTTGAATGTTTGTAGCTGATGGTTTATTTATTATCTCAAGGGTTTATGCAGTTTTGCCAGTGTAGTTTTTCTGTGTGTCATTTACTTGCTACTACTTAAATATGTAAAAGCTATGTGATTTAAAGGATGAGCATTATGATCTGTTCTTGTTTTTTTGAATTTTGATGATCATGAGGCACCATGCTATAACTTAGGCAGGGGAGACTATTGGTGTTAGAGGGTTACCATTTAATCCCCCATTCTGGAAAATATTGTGTGAATCTGTGTGCAAAATAATTTTGGTCACATATGAACAACTGTTTGTAAAAGTGCAGTGGAAGACATTCTGTTTAGTCTGAGGTGTATAGAATTTTGTGGAGTCAGTGATTATTAGTCTAAAGCATAGATGGATAGTGTAAAGCTCACTTGGGTATGGCAGCTTTTGGTTATTACCATGGGAATGTACTTTGTATACTCATGACCAGTTTTCTTTTGTATATCTATAATACCAGTGATGGAATTCAGACCATTTACATTGCTGATTCCATTATACATATATTGACAGCAGCTGCATGTGGTTAAGACCCATAGCCCTAGTCCATCACAACCTATATAGATATACAAACTACAGTAAGGTTGCTCTGCAACAGAACTGCAAGAACCAGTACTGCAGAGCCTGTCTCTGAAAACTAAGCTGTAATTCAAACTAAAACAACAAATTTTGAAACATAATGTTATACAGTATTTATTTAGCTATTCTTTGGGTTGGAGACAAAGTGCCCTTGCACCCTGTTCATGAGAAGCTGAGCTACCCCCACACCCTGTTACTTATATGTACTAACTCCAAGATTGCTGTATCTTAAAGCAATGAGAATACTCCAAGGTTTTACAACCAACCTCAGACTTAAAATATGTATGTCACATTTGCACTTGTAATTTCACTTTTCTGAGGATTACACTTATTGTATACCTAACTTCAGTTGGTACTCCAGTTAAAGCACAGTGTAAAACTGCATATGTTCAAACCTAAGCAAGAAAATAAAAAGATATACCGTGTATGACTACCTATGTTAAGTTTACTAACATCACAGAAGGATGTAAACGCAGTCTAAAACATCACACCGGTTGAATGTTATATCAAGATGTTTTCTTTTTCTATCAACAAATACTAATTATTCAACATACACAGTAAAGGTGGACTGTACATGGTTTCTCTCTTTCAATGAGTTCTTGGTCACTTCTTAAGGTATTGTGGGTTTATTGAGAGGGGTGAAATTAATACATGTAAATAAAAACTATTCAGTGTTGGATAGACTGACATCCTATGCAAATGAAAAAGGTTTTCGTTTTTGCTGGAGAAGAGTATACTATTATATTTTAAGTTAATACCTGTAAGATATGCTATTATATAGAAAGCTTTCTTATTGCTATATTCTGAGCTAGATTTGGATAAAAATGCTATGCTTCTGTTTTGTTTGCAGCAAAGTGAAAGATAACCTGCCATACACCACAATTTTCAAAAAAAACGCAAACGCTCCAGTCAGACTAAAGCACAATAACTGAGTAATAACCAGAAAAATGTGCTTCGGAAATTATAAGAAACCATACTGTAAACCAAGTTGTGTAATAAAACTTGATTTATTAATAGAATTAAGACTTTCATCTACAATGACATTTCATCAGAATTGACTTTGTTAAAAAGCACTGCTTTTAAATCCTGTAAATCATCATGACTGGTTCTAAATTTAAACTTCATTTCATATTTTATGCACAATTTGTTAAAAAAAAAAAAAAAAAATCAAATATGTTAATAATCACAACAAAGAGTTATATTCACAAACTTACAAGTCTGAACAAAAATACAACTTTATTTTCAGAATATGATGACAAATTATACAAGGGAAGAATTAGGGTTTTATTTATATAGGTTCATAGGTGAGTACTAGGCTATTGGCCCTAGGGCCTATATAAGCCTAGCCAAAAAGGTACCCTGGCTTTTGCCACCCAAGAATATTATTTTCCTGTGCCCCTGTCGAGCAGAGCCACAGAAGTGATCCCCGGGGTGAATTCGTATCTCCCATCCAATCATCAAGATTTTTCTTGAAGACTGCTAATGAAGAGCTCTGTTTGACATAGATAGGTAGTCTGTTCCAGAGTATGGGAAGTCTCTGGGACAGGAATCTATCCCTCCAACATATTCTTTTTATTGTGGTGATAAGGTTAAGTCCCTAGAGTGTGTAGCTCGGAGGTATTGGTATTTCTTTAAGTGGAGCATATCCAACAGCTCTGGGTTTGACATAGCTTTATATGTTATGCAGAGATCGCCTCTGAGTAGGCAATATGCGACAGAGTAAAGCTGGAGTTTTTTGAGATGGTCTGCATAGGGCATCTGTTTGAGGCCAGTAATCCTCTTTGTGAGGTATTTCTGTGGCCTTTCCAGTTGTAGATGTCTTGTGGGGTACATACCAAAAGGAGTGTGGTGTTAAAATATGTCCAAAGGGATGTACAACAAAGTAGTTGTTATAGTTTAGCTACCCTCAGTTTTAATACTAGGGCTACAGATGTTTGATCATTTAATCTTAGCAGAAAACTGGTGTCCAGTCTTAATTTGCAAAGCAATTCACAATGCTCCAGCATAGTTTCCTGTTGTCCGCCCCTTGGATTTTGATCAATGTGCTCTAACACCCAGAATTATGAACAGTTATGTTTCCAGTTTAGGTAGGACCTTTGGAGGGAATAATTATTTTAATTATTCCACCAAGGGTGGTGTTTACTTAGCCTACTGTAAAGTTTGTTTCTCCTATTGCGTCAGAAAAACTGAGAGAGCCTTAAAGACTAGAATGTATGAACACTGTTATGACATTCAAAAGAAGTGTGCAACAACTGAAATATATAGGCATTCTCTAATTTGTAATAACAGTAGTGTTTTTTTCTGGAACAGGTTGGTTAAAATTCAAAGGGTGGACAATGGGGAAACTTTGTTGGAGTATCATGAATTGCTTTGACAATTAAGACTGGATGCCAGTTTTCCACCAGGATTAAATGATCAAACATCTTTAGCCCCAGTATTAATACTGAGGGCAGCTAAACTATAACAACTCCTTTGTTGTACAACCCCTTGGAGATATTTTAACATCTTGTAAAGAAAAGCCTCTCTATTCTTTTGGATAATTTATTGTCATCAACTTTGACTTGTATATTATTGTTCAAATTTAAAATTTATGAATATTATGGATACATTATTTTTAACTGTTTGCTGTGATTATTAACATCTTTTTAATCTTGTTAAGATAAGATGAGAAACAGGAAATGAAGTTTAAATTTAGAACCAATCATGATTTTTTTAGGATTTAAAAGCAATGCTTTTTAACATGGAGTTAATTCTGATGAAGTCTCATTGGATTTAAAGCACTAAATTCTATTAAATTGAGTTTTATTATACAGCTTGGGTTGCAGTGCAGTTTCTTGCCATTTCTGAAGCACACTTTTCTGGTCACACCACAATTTTCTAGAGATCCAGGAATTCAGTGATAATAAATTGATAATGATGAAAGGATTACAATGAAGGATCATTAAGGAACTCGTATCATTCATTTCAATAATGCTTTAGTAATAGAGGGACAAATCCCAAATGGTCATAACTGTTTAAAAGTCATATAGATTATGATTGTAGTACAAACAAAATAATGCAAACATAGTACCCAGTGTCTTGGAATTCTTACATTATCATGTTTTGTAGTGAGTTAGAGGTGCTAGCTAATGGTTTAAAGGTCCCTAAAATAGCTAAAACTTTGGTTGGATCTAAAAAACATTCACTAGGGTCATAGGTGCTGCACTATGCAAAACCAATACACTAACAAAGGTCATGCCACATGAGCCAGATTGACTAAATTAAGATGTAATCTTGTTTGCAATAAAGAAATCTGCTCTAATCAAAACGGCCATATACATTTTTATTGGTTTGAACTGTGGAGTTTATTCAATGAAAAAAAAAATATTGCAGGTTGGTGGTGTTCATTCCATGTAATAATGGCTTTATAGTAATTGCTGTCACATGAAATTCTGTACAGCACACAGTAAGAACAGGTATACTGAACAATACTGTCTAAACCACACTGCACTAATTAATTTAATTGTGCAGGAATCAAATGAGAGAAAGTGTACAATTTAAGAAGAGATTTAGCATTTCATTAGCAGAGGGCACCATACAATATAACAAAGTTGTCTGCACTTGTGCAACTCTGGCAGTACTGTTTGAACAGACTTGTAGGCAGGGATTAATGGAAAGTGTCATATTACCCAGAGGACTAACATAGCAGTAAGTACTCAGTACCACCTGTGGGCATCAAGTCCTTGCTTCCTGGCCTTAGTAGTCTATGATTCATGTCTTTTTTTGTGCTGCAAGGGACAGCTATAACAACAGTGGTATATGGCTGAACCCATAGCTAAACTGGTCAGTTTCTTGAAATGTGGGACATTCAGCTACATTAGTTAAGGCATTGTTTACATACCCCCATTGCTGATGATAGCCTGCTTTACAAAACCAGCCACCAAAAAAGTATCTTAGACACTGCAAGCACCAGAAACTACTTTGTGTGTGCCATCGAAAATGTCAGGTTTACCTTTGTGGTATTTTTAAACCATTTTGCATTTTGCACAATGGATACATTAGTTCCAGGCCTGTGGTTGCGGCCAGTAATCCTCTTTGTGAGGTATTTTTGCAGCCTTTCCAGTTGTAGATGTCTTGTGAGGTACATACCAAAAGGGGCGTTGTACTCTATAATGGGTCTAATGAGTGATGAGTAGAGGGGAACAATGAGCTCTTTTTTTCTGGATGAGAAACCTTTTGTGATGAGGTGTGCCACGTAGAAGGATTTCCTGACCACTGTGGCGATGTGATTATCAAAGGAGAGACTACTGTCCACCTGTGTCCCAAGGTCTCTTATCACACTTTCAGTGTTAAGCAGACTACCGCCTATGTGATAGTTCATGGGTACAGAGTTTTTACCAAAGGGGATGACAATGCACTTTTTGGCATTGAGCTTGAGACCATGTCTTTGACACCAGTCATCTGTCTCAGTGAGGCCCTTTTGTAGGATGTCCACATCATTAGGAGTTTCAATTATGGCTCCTAGTTTGCAGTCATCTGCGAATTTAGTTAGCCAAAGACCTTCTGTGTTAGCCTGTATTTCAGAGAAGTAGATACCAAACAGGAGAGGACCCAGGACTGAACCGTGTGGTACTCCACTTGTCATTGGTCTGAAGTCTGATTTGGAGTCTGCTACTTTCACGGTGTGGGTTCTGTCAGTAAGCCAGTTGGCAACCCATCTTGTGACATAGGGATTTATACCTAGTTTATGAGTTTATCTATAATTCCAGAGTGGGGGATGGTGTGGAACTCCTTGGTGAGATCTAGATAGACTGTGTGAACCACCTTACCCTCATCTATGGCTTTGGTGACTACTTCAAAGAAGTCTATCAGGTTTAGGAGACATGATCTACCTTTTACAAACCCAAACTGTGTGTGGTCCAGAGTTTAGAGATCTCCAATGTCTTTGTTTATGAGTTCCATGATGATACGTTCCATGGCCTTGCAGACTAGGCTTGTCGAGCTAATGGGGCGGTAGTTCCCGGGGTCTGTTGTGGCCCCCACCCTTTGTGGAGTGGGATAACTGTCACAGTGCGCCATTCAATGGGCACAAAGCCTGAGGTGAGGCTATGATTGAACATGGTACTTAGTGGGGTGCCAGTTCATTCTGTAGTTCATGTAGAAGGCAGCCTGGGATGTTGTCAGGGCTCATGGATGTTGTGTTCTTGACTTTGGAGAGTGAAATTTTTACCTGTGCAGCCATGATTACAGGAACTTTGCATTCTTCCAGTATAAAGATGGGCCCTTTAGGGGGAGAGAGGGGGGGTAAAGTTAGCACTGAACCTATCTGCCAGGATGTTGGCAATATCAGTTGGTTCTGTATATTTAGTGCCATTGTGCTGCAACTCAGAGCAGATCTGAGTGTTGCCATTGAGATTTTTGACATAGCTATAGAATGCTTTGTGGTTGTCTTTAGAATCAGTGGCAATTTTGTTTTCATAACTAGCTTTGGAGGATTTTATGAGGGATCTCAGCTCCTTACTGAGGCTGACCAGGGAGTTCCTCCAATCATGGGAGATTACTCTTTTTTGCAACAGTTTCTTTCTTCTGTTGTAGAGTTTGTTTATGGCAGAAGACCACCAGATTGGCTTCCTTTTTTTGGAGGATAGCATCTTGGTTCTGTTAGGGATAAGCACGATCCATGCACTCGTGTAAGTGCTTATAAAGTGCATTTGTGTAGGATTCAGCAGTCGTACCTCTATTGTCCATCTGCATGGGTGTCATGAAGTTTGCCACTTCTGTCTTAAACCTTACTATCCCTTCTTCACTTATCTCCTTACTGCTGTCTTCCTTGACTTTATTGACATTTGATTACCAAGAATGTCTGACTTGGTAGAAGCCCATTTTCAGCAGGGGCCTGGGGCAAAAAACTCGAAATTATTACAAAACATTTTAAGAACAATAATTTTACAATCTTCAAAAACAAAACAAATCATCTGCAGTTTAAGTAATTATAACAAGTTAGACATAATATAAAAACATTGGTTAAGAATCGATACAAGGCATATGACAATTATTTAATATTTAGAGAAATTTTAGACAGTTTATAGAGAAATTAAAGGTAATCTCATCTAATACAAATAGGAATTGCAATATGAAGTGAGGGGAAAACAGGTTTATGAAATATTTAAAGAGAAAGTCAAGGAAGACAGCAGTAAGGAGGTAAGTGAAGAAGGGATAGTAAGGAGGTTTAAGTAATGAAAAAGTACTTGTTCACATTTATGGATATAGCTTATCCTGATTTTGAGCAAGAAGGGAGACAGATTTTAACTAGAAAGTCTTTCAGAGTGGTTTTGAAAGATGGGAGGGAGGGTATAGACCTGATGGATGGAGGTAAGGAGTTCCAGGCCTTAGCAACCTTGTATGAATGCAGACAATGCCTAGCAGATTAGCTAGGTTTGTAGACGGGAGTTTTTGGTCACTAGATCACAGTGACCAAGGGGGAACATAGTTGTATAAAATAGTTTTTTAGTGCTGGACAGGCAGATGGATGCTGGATAATTTTATAGGTTGTAAGAAATTGTGTATATGTTAGTTGATGTGTCAGTTCATAACCAATTAAGGCTTTTCAGTGCCATACAGTGGTGGGTTCTAAAAGGCGTTGCGATGTCCCCTCTCTCAGCAAGTAATCAAGGAGCCTGAATCCTCACCACTGGCACTAGAGAGGGACATTCAATTAAATAGATACACACAATATTTCCAGATGTAGCTGTCTGTATCAAGCACAACTCAATCCAGGGACTGGATTTCTCTCTCTCTCTTTTCAGGGCCCTAATGATACTCCCCACTGGCACAACTGTAGAGTTGAGTCCTCAGCTGAGTGTCCAAGCCAAGTCCTCCAGTACTGTCTCTGTGAAACCAGTGCTTTATGTGTCTGCTCCAAGCAGCTGACACGCACACTCTGAGATTTGATTTTTGCACATACATACCCCCCCCCCCCCGGGAATGTCTGGCACAGGTTTACTAGCTATTCCCCTTTCTGCCAGGACTATAAGGTAGTTTCACTGCCACCAGACACCCCTAAGCCAGCTACTGTAAGGCCCTTATATGGGTGCCCATTTATACCGAGTGAAATTTATATTAATACCAATGGTAGTGTTTGACAAATGCATTAAGGCTTTCAGGAGTGGCCACAGAGTCACCAAATAAATATAACTACTCTGAAAGGTTGAAATATTCTCTAAAGGACCAGCCACAATGAAAAGTTTAAATATATTTAATAATAAAAGAACATGAAAATACACAATATCTATTTACAATAAACAGCAGAGTTTAATCACAGGAAATAATAAAATAACACAGAGAATAGATTCACACCGATACAGAAAAACAGTACTTACTATTTTCCTGACTGATCTAAAGAATTACTATTCCCTGGTCCCTTACTAAAGCAAGGCAAGATAAAATGGGTGAGAGCTCCTTCTTTGTTAGGTTCCGAAAACAGACTGCCTTGAGACTTCAGTATCATCTAGTATTAATCCACCATTTTTGCCCTGAATTACAAAATGACATCACAAACATCAAGTCATCTGACTTCTGGTTCCCAGACCTACCCCTTTTCCTAGCAACTGACACAGAATCTCACACATATGTGTCAATAATACTCACACACACACACACACACACACACACACACACACACACACACACACACACACACACACACACACACGGCTTTGCTAAGATGTGTTGAAGCTTCTGGAAGTCATAAAACCATAAAACACTTCTACACTTCCTACAGGAGCTAATAAACCATTCTCTGGCACAGACATTTTGTCTCTGCCTGTAATTAGAGGTGTAAGATGGAAGCTTTATGGCTTAAATTAAGTAATTTAATTTCATACTATTTTCAAAGTTAGCTGGAGCTGAGCTTAGTCTCTTCTCTTCCAGTATCCTTGGTTACAATATTAATTTCAATAATTATAATACAGTCTGACATACAAGTGTATTTCTTTTTCTGTCTAGCAGGACACACCGTTGGTACATTTTTAACGCAAGCAGCTCTACAAATACATTTTTCAACACAAGCATCTGTAGAAATCAGTTTGATAAACAAATGACATATAATTCTTTACAAAACTCCAGCTAGCTATACTGGCATATGTTACACATCCACTGCTCTACTGCTGCTGGCATGGCTGGCAATACCTCACATTGTCATAGGGATACGTGCTGCAAATTTAGCAACTTTGTTATAATATTATTTCAATTTAATTTTTCTGAAGCCTGGAGGTTAATAAGGATGGGGAGGACCATAAAGAAGAGAGGGGAGGAGATAATTAGTGGCAAGTGTAGTTTTAGTTGCATAAATGAGGAAGTTTTGGTTCTGTAAAGCATCGCTATTTTTGGATGAGTTTTTCTTGTACAATTTTGTATATGCAGGATGAATATAAGATTATCCTCCATTATCATTGCTGATTGTTTGCTATGAAAGTGACTTCAATAGTTGTATTATCAGTAGAGAGGACTTTAAAATTTGTTTTTTCATGTGAAAGTGATGTGGGGAAAAGAGTAGTATTTGTTTTTGGGGGGTTGAGCGTGAGTTGAGAGTTATGAAGCCTTGTTTTAGTGGCTGTTAAAGCTTCCTGAATATTTTTTTGGAGCTGTAACCTGTCCAATGTGCAAATGAGAGTGTAATCAGCTTGTATTAGGGTGGTCTGTCGTGTGGAAGTATAGAGGATGTTGAAAATGTTATAGAAGAGGGGCCTTCTGGTTCACAGGTAGTGACTGTGAGTTAAGGAGAGAGTGTGGAGTGCAGTTTTACTGACTGATACCTATTGGAAAGTTAGCTTTTGAACCACAGAAGGCTGGGCTGAGAGACCTAGTGAGGACATTTGAAGTTGAAGTTTGCTGTGAAAAAATGTATTGAAGGCTTTAGACAAGTCTAGAAATAAGGAATAAACTAGTTTGCCATTATCTCTATCTTTATTGGCAGTATCTATATATGTTAGAAGGGCAGTGCTAGTACTGTGGGAAGGATGGACGTCATATTTTGTAGGAGATAGGAGTTCTTCCTGCAGGAGATACAGTAGTCTAGCAATTGTTTTTGAATACATTTTTCAAGTACTTTGGCAGGCGGAGATATAATTGCTTATACGTCTAAAGTTGTTAGTCTGTTAAATTTCCTTCTTTGTGCAAAAGGATAATGTGACTTTTTCTAGAGAGAGGGAACATGGGATTACTGGATTGACCTATTTATAAGGATTGAGACGGGATAGCCAATGCTATTGGTTGCTATTTTTGATACTCCCTTGGAAGGTCATCAGCTGAAGAAGAGCATGGTTTAAGAGCAGTTTGATATAGGATGTGGGCACAGGTCTGAAGGTGAAAGTGGATGTGGTGATATCTGACTGTTTGGATTAGATGTTGAGGAATCCTTGGTTACAGATGATATACTATTTATAAAATAAAGAGTTGAACTGTATTGCAGTTTCTGGTGGTGAGTTATTGGGAGAGGGGTTTAGGTTGAATTTTTTAATGGATGTCCAACATTTATAGGGTTGTGTTTAATATTATTCAGAAATTTATTATAGTAATGTCTTTTATCTTCATTTATTTGCCTTTTTAGTAAGACTGTGAAGCATTCCGAAGTTTTCAAGATATTGAGGAGTTTGATATTTTTACAATTCTTTCTATGCTTTTTCCTCTGTCCTGCATTAGCATGCTACTCTTTTTGCATAGCCAAATTGCATTATTTGTTTTCAGTCTCTTCCTTCAGAAAGGTGCCCTTCACATCCGCCTTCCTTTATTATTCTCACTCAGAAGTCAGCATATCTCAAAGAAAGAGAGTAGTTAGTAACAGTCGGTGTCAAACCAGTCTCACCCTTTCTTCAGGAAACTGCGAGATTGGACCTCCCGTTAACATGTGAGGATTATGAACTCATTCAAGTGTGAATGCTGCAGTGATACAAGCCTGAGCAACTGCCATATTAGCTTGGGACTCACACCTCCGAATATATATATATGTTTTATATATGTTTTATATATGTTAACAATACAAATGAAGCATCCATGATGCTGGCAGAAGTGATCAAATAGTCATATAATTGCTTCTGAAGGCACAATTTTGTGGCAGGTTACAGAACAGCAGGGAATGGAAATTTGTCCTTTCTCCACTATTTTTACAATCTAAGAGTTGATTTAAATATAATTAACAGAGGGAGTGAGGTGTGGTCCTACAACAGAACTCTGTGAAATACTACTGACAACACTGCTAGGGTAATTAAGTAACTCCGCCAACCTTGAATTTTTGTGTCCTGTTGCTTAACCATTGTTTAATTATTTAAAATACATGCAACTTGACATCACTGGCTAATTTGTCAATTACGCCCTTATGTGGGATAGTGCTCGATGGTATAACAAGGTCAAGGTAAGTACTTTGCACCATCATCCCTTTATCGGGTGCTGCCGTTACCTTCTGAAATAATGTCAAAAATTCAAAAGGTTAGCTATATCCTTTTAATAATCCCCTACAATTCCATTTCTAATATAATTATCTCACCATCTCATTTGTATGTCTTCCATGATTTTACATAGAATTCTGATCAGAATGATGGGCTAAAACTGGGTAGATAAACCCCTTCCATTGTTGACTGGTACCACTATAGCTTGTTGACATAGGTCAGGGACATTTCTACATGCACACATTTTATTTAAAAAAAACTGTACTGTCTGCTGCTGTTTTAAGTAGTCTATTGCATTGTATTATATTCTATCTGTTAGTTGTAGGTAGTTTGTGTGGTCTTGTTACACATGGGGTCCAAACCAATTATTCAATATTATGAAGGTGTTTTTCTGCACCCTTGTGGCAGAAGTGTGATGATCTAACCTGTCTGAGTTGGGGATTGCTGGTGGAAGCCTTATTGTGTGATTTCATGTTTGGTAGTTAGCTTAAAACCTGTTTTTCTTTGCTTGTATTTAAGCCTCACATTTGTGTGGTGGTGGTTAGCAGTGCCCTGTATAGACACAAACACCTAGATCATCAGTTTTTCCCTAAACAGCTGTCAGTGAAAACCCTCCCAAGCTTTTGTGATGCTCTAGGAGCAAATCAGTTGTGCACTGAGCAGCACTGCCTTTTATTGATCAACCTCAGCTTACAGAATGTATAGGTCCCTTTTGTAGTCTCAGTGCTACCAACACAGTCCTGTCAAATTAACCCATTCCTTAATAAAGCATACAGTAAGATACTGCTATTATGGACGGACAGTTTCCCAACATCTGTCTGGCCAGCCTGATAAAAATGGGCATCCTGAGGCAATGTAGTAATTGTCTCATGTACACCGACAACCACTTACTCCTGAAACAAACAGATACTTTGTGAGAGATGTAGTTACACTATGAAATTGGAGGCAAGACTCACATAAGGACAAATTGAATGCCAAACAGGTTGTTAGCACACACACACACACATATGCAGAGGTACTCGCTGGTAAATTACTAAAATATCAGAGGCCTCCCAAATGGAAACTACTTACACACACAATGCAAAAAGCAGCCACAACACATAATAACATACACCGGTATCTCAACAAAATAGCCCATAAGATGTTACACCACAAAACCTAATGTATTGGTCATAACTGACTCCATTTTGAGACACACAGATGTTCCCATCACCATGCTGAAAAAGGGTCAGGTTACAGTTAGGTGCCTGTCAGGTGCCAGGATTCGACAAGCCACTCAAGCTCTCAAGTCACTGAACCACAAGTACTGATATGACTCAGTCATAGTCCACATGGGGGTTAATGACTTGAGATACACCTCACTGTACTATATGAAAAGACACATGTCTGAGCTCTCAGATTGTGCCACAGGCAGGTATAAGCCTAGCCTTAAGCAGCATTCTACCTTCTCCAAGGATGATGCCACAATACAAACAAAAATTGATTGACTAACAATTGGCTTAGCTTCTGGTGTTACTCCAAGGGGATCCAATATCTGTCAGCCTGAGAAGACATGGTTGACAGGCCATGCTGCTTTGCCGAAGATCATCTGCACCTGTCTCTTCTAGGATTTTGGTTACTGGCAAAGGCATTAGCCGCTCCCATTGTGCCTTTTTTAGGCAGTGCCAAAATAACCAACCTCCCAAAATAACAGAATCTTGTTTAGATAAACTCAAGGTACTGCTACTTAATGCTAGGAGTCTAAACAAGAAACTGCACTCCCTGGAAACACTCCTCACTTTGTAAGATACCAATGTCTGTGCAGTCACTGAGACTTGGTTCAAAGGTGTGGAAAGCACCCTGACTGTGCAGGACTACAATGCCAGCAATATGTTCAGACAAAAAACTGACCATGAAAGAACCAAAGGCGGAGGTGTATCCATCTTAATTAAGGATAAGTACACCTTGAGAGTAGTCAAACAGTATGAATCTTGAGTTATTCCATGTCCAATTCACTATAGGCAAAACCTCCTACCACATCATAGATAGCTATAGATCCCCCACCATGAAGCAGGAAAAGCATACCACATACCTGGACTTACTGGAGTCACTTCCCATACAGCCCAAAATCTTACACATGGGTGATTTTAATTATCTTGCCATTGACTGGGGAACATACATAACCACAAACATGGTGGCTCAGAGATTCTTGGACTTGTCAATGCAAATGCTTTGGAACAGCTAGTCAGCACATTCACAAGAGGCTCAAATGTCCTAAACATAGTACTCACAAACATAGGAGAGCATTGCACCCCCCCCCCCGTGTGATATCCTTCTTGGTAAGATCAGACTATAAATCTGTCTTGTTTGATGTAATTATAAGACCAAATACCCCAACAAGCTCAAAAATGCTTAAGAATTTTTCAAAGAGAAATTTCCTCCTACTAAGTGATGGTATAAGAATTTTCAAAGCCCTCTCGGACGTAGATAACTTGAACTCCTATGTAATCGTGTATACCAATGCCCTGTATAACCACTTATGCAGTTGTATAGAATTGGCTGTACTTGACTTGACCAGATTAAAACCAGGTCTTGCCAAAAAAACAAGCCACCCTGTGGACCTCTAGTATAAACAGGCTATACAACAAGAGAAAGAAAGTAATATCCAAGAACAAGAGGGAACCGGATCGGCAGAGGAAGAAATCCCTCTCTAGCTTAAACAAACAAATTGGAGATCTTGTTAAGTCCTCCAAAGCTAATAACAAAGCAAAAATAGCCTCCCTAGCTAAGGATAATCTGAACGCATTCTTTAACTACATTCAGAATCTAAAAGGAAATGCACAGCGATGCCCTGAAGTGGCTGTGGATGGCAGCACCCATACTCAACCAAAGGTAATAGTCAACCTGTTAGCTGACAGATTTGGAGCAAACTTCACTTTCGCTGTCCCCTCCAGTCATCCCCCAAAATACATCTGCCACCATTCCTCAGCCTATTATCTCGAGAGACCAGGTCATGTCAGCGCTCTCCAAGGCCAAAAACATGGCATCAGTGGGATCAGACAGTATCCCAAGTTGCCTTTTAAGCAACTTAAAACATGATCTAGCAGTCCCACTTGCATCCCTGTTTAATTACTGTCTGTGAACTGGCTATGTTCCTGCTAAATGGAGGACAACAACACTAATCACTCTGTACAAAGGGGGACCATCAACCGACTTTGGAAATTGTAGGCCCATAAGCTTGACTAGCCTTATCTGCAAGGCTGTGGAAAGAATCCTCATGGACGTCATTAACAAGGACAAAGGTAATCTCCAAGCTCTGGAGCAATCCAGTTTGGATTAGTTAAAAGTAGATTATGTCTGTTAAACATGGTTGACTTTGAGAAAGTCACCATGGCTCTGGACAAGAGAAATACAGTGCATACTGCCTATCTTGACCTAGCCAAAGCATTTGACACAATCGGGTATTATGGAGATATTCTCACTATAGGGAATTAACCTCCTGCATTAGCAGATGGGTAGGTAGCTGGCTCATTGACTGGTCTTTTGCTGGAGGTGAAGTCACCCACTTTGACAGTGTGTGTCCTGTCACCAGTGGCATATCACAGGGTTCTGTGTTGGGACACTTACTGTTCAGAAGTTATTTCTCAGAAGTCCAGGTGAGCTTGGACAGCCTGTGACTTACCAAGTTTGCTGACGACTGAAAATTGGGAGCAATGACTGAGTCCCCCAATGTTGTTAATATACCGAAGACCGGGTTAACGCTGACAAACAATTGGTGCCAAAGCCATGGGTTAAATCTAAATGCAAAATAATGCATTATTATTCACTTGGGGGGGGGGGTGCTACCTATAATGTGATTAGCAGGGATGTCAGCTTTCCCAAAGTGTAGACCCAGTGGTATGTGATTTGTGTACTCAGGTTGATAGCAATCTGAACTTTGACCACCACTTATCCACAGTAGTATGGAAATCATTCTATGTGGCACATCATATAAGTAAAGGCATTGCATCTATATCTACGGATGTTATAATTCCATTATACTCAGCCCTCATTAGACCAATAATTGAGTACAATGCTCCCTTTTGCATGTACCTCACCAGACATCTGCAATAGTTGGAGAGATCATAGAGGTTTTTCACCAAGAAATTAGTGTACACAAAACAAATCTTGCACAGAAAGACTGAAAGTCCTGTCACTGTATTCTGTCTGCTACAGGTTGCTAAAGGGTGGCTTGTGCCTGGCCTACAGGGTAGTCTCTGACCCGGCCCTGATGGAAAAGCTATACATTCATAAAACAAACTGCAGAAGGGTTACTCACTCCAAGGATCTTACCCAAGCCTCTGACAAGAACAGGCCATGCTGGAGTAATAGATGCATCTTTCAGAGACTGCCACTCCTCTGGAACAAGCTTCCAATTCACGTCAAATAGAGCACCTCCTTAACCCTCTACAAATGCCACCTAAATCAATGGATGGGTAATAGCAAATTCACTCCTGGGGTGGTGCCCATGTCCCATCTGGACAGAGGAAGTCAGTATGAACTACCATAGATCCTTACCTCTGCGGACTTCGCTCACCTAACCATCGACAACTGGGTCATCTTGGGATAAATATGACTAGACTTGTAAGGGATCTAGAACCATTAGCTTTGTAACCTCCTATGGAACCTATAGATGAAAATATCTGAACTTGTACAGTTTCTCATACAGATATTTGAGGACACCTTATGTAAATATATAGGGCATTCATTGAAAACTACCTCAGGGAATGTTTGGGGTTATCAAAAAGTAGTATAGAATCATCAGATAACCTGTGTAGGAGATTATAAGGGAATGATAGATGTACTTATCTGTTCTCTGACAGAGTAGTTGATACATAGAATGGGTTACTATGTTATATTAAAGAAAGCAATAGTTTAGACATTTGTAAGAAAAAAATTGGACACATTATGAGAATGACTGTCTTGGTATACTGCTTGACTACAAGAACATTATGGCCTGTGGCTGAAATATTTGTTTGTCTTTTTTAATTTCTTTAAATCTTTTGGGTTTCTAAAACCATGATAGGAATGGACCCCATTCCTAAGTCAAAGTACTATTAAAGTTCATGAAATTAGTATTGTTTTAATCTTTGATGTCAGACAGAAGTACTCTTCGCAGCACCCGCAATGTGCCCAGTAATGACGACTCCTTCAATTCGTCTGCGGTGACATGTATTGGTAACGTATCTAAATATGATTATAGATTCTTTTTTTATAAAACCCATTGCTCCTACTACTATTGGAACTGTCTAGGCATTTTTCTTCCACATTGCCCTCGTTTCTGTCTGCAGATCCTGATATTTTATGACTTTGTGTCTCTCTGTAGCCAAGATACTGTAGTCAGTGGGTGTGGTAATTTCAATGATCAATGCTACTTTTGTCTTCTTTTCATCGGCCACCATATCTGCTTTTCTAGCGTCTCCCTTTTGAACTGTTGATAATGAATGATCCCATGTGATGTAAACTTCAATAATTTTCTATGATGCTTTGCGGCTCATGTTTCCAGTGGTTTTCAGACACTTCAGTACCATAATATTTGCACACTCTCCAGTGCAACAGTCATGCCACATTATTATGCCTTTCAGTATACAGTCCTGCTGTTAGTATGTCACAACCAGCAACGAGTTGTGCAACTGTTTCCAATTCAGTTTTACAAAACCTACATTTGTCCGTTTCTTCCACATGTTCAATGGACTTTGTAAACTAGTGTGTATGTAGCCCACTGTCTTGGGACACCAATATTAACCTTTCATCTCTTGGTTTGAATTCACCTCTCCTTAACCATTCCTGCATTTGACCCTGATCAATATGAGGTTCTTCCAGAAGTTTTCTATACCAGCAACTATATTTATGCATTTTCCACATTTCTTGCCTTCTCATCTGGTCCTTCACCTTATATTCTTTTTTAAGCAGAACAAACACAAATATCAACCCTTTCTGGTAAAGACATCCCAGTAAAGAAAACCAAAGAATTAATCTAGCAAGACAGAGGGGACTCCAAAACGTCCAGTTTCAATAAAAAAATGTTATTGTCGACACCACAAGCGCTTTCACAGACTAAGCTGTTGCTTCAAGAAATGTCTATCAAACTAAAAAACTCAGTTTAAATACCATATACTACCTCCCTTGATTAATCATGTGACATCAAGGCACTCAAACTATTTAAACAGTCTCATAAAAGCACATGCATAACACAAGTACAGAAATCATAAATTCATAAAAATGCATATGTAACAAATATATATATATATATATATATATATAAAACCTAAAAAACACAATAAGACAAAGGTAAACATTCAACATCTAAGGTTCCTAGATTTCAGCTTAGGTTTTATAGGGACCACGTCATTGAGTCCATGCCCACTATCACTTCTCAGTCTAATGATCCACTTAGACTCAAACTGCTCAGTACTATTCCTAATGTCACCTCTGCACCCTCTCTATAACCAAAAACTTAAAGGTATGCTCAGTACCACTGGCAATGACATGTTTTGTAAGGGCATTAGTTTTATTCCCTTAGCTAATATGATACAGATGTTCCTTTATTCTTTCGCTAAGCGTTCTATCCGCCTCGCCTACGTAAAATTTTGAACACCGTAAACAGTGGGCCAAGTAAACAACATGGGAGGTCCTACAAGTAGCAAAAACTTTGAACCTATATATTTTATCCTGGTCAGGGTGTGTAAAAGTAGAACTGTTGTCAATGTAAGTGCATACACTGCAAGAGCCACATGCTAAAGTGGCATGTATATATATTCTTTTTTGTTTTTTGGCACATTCAGTTGCTGCTTGATTTTTATCTACTTCTGGTTTGATTTCCATTCCTGCTTGATGTCTATATGCTTCTGATAGATTAAGCAGAGAAGTCATCTTAGATTTACTCTCCTCATGTTTCAAAACTTTCACTGCGTTTGGGTCTTGTGAGGTCAGCAGATGTGTGGAGATATATACATATATTGAATTTCAAGGAGGCCCATCCCTCCTTCAGAACGGGGAATATATAATCTTGGTATGCACTGATTTTTATAAATCATTTGGTGAGCATGAAACATCCTTCTTGTTTTCCTGTCTAATCTATCCAAAATGTTTTGGGGCCAGTCAATCACTCCAAAACTGTACGTAAGGACAGAAAGAGCAAATTGGTTTATAGCTTGGATTTTGTTCCTGGGTGTCAACACTGTTTTCAGGATTAATTTGTCGTCTTAAGTATTTCTTACTAAGTTTTATTCACATTTGTTCATGTTTTATTGTTGATCCTTCATCATTTCTCAAATATTTATACACTCCTGCATGCTCAAGTTCTTTTATGTCACATTCTTGTCCCAAACAGATGTTTTCCTGTGCTGCAGATTTCCTGCTCTAAAGGTTGCTTTTGCACATTTATCAAGACCAAATGACACACTTATTTCATCTGAAAAAGTTTTGACAACTTGCAGTTGTGCTTTCAGTTCCTCATCTGATGAGCTATACAACTTTAAATCATCGATAAAGAGAAGAATTGAAATCTTTACACTTGTTGTTTTCTAGGAATCAAATTATAGTCATGGCCTAAGCTGTTAAGTAAACAGCTTAATGGGTTAAGGGCAAGACAGAATAACAGCAGTGACAGAGTGTTACCCTGGAATATCCCCCTTTAAATTTTTATCCCAGGGATAATAATTTATTCTTTATCAGGGTTAATCGTAAAGTGGTCTGCCACTATTTCATGGTCACTGTAATGTAATCGATCAGTGTAGGGTGTATCTTATACATTTTTAAGCACTTTTTTATCCATGAATGCGGAATACTATCAAATGCTTTTTTATAGTCAATACATGCCATACTTAGATTTTCCCCTTTTTACAGTTCTCCATTATAACTTTAACAACAAAGGATCCTTTGTTCCATATGACTTTTTTTATTGCCCTTTTGTTCAACTGTCATAATTCAGTTTTCTTCTAAATGACTATAAACTCTGTCTGCATCAATTCCTGTGTATAGTTTATACGTCATCGGAAGGCAAGATATTGGTCTGTGATTTTTAGGGTAGCTTGCAGGTTCACTCTTAAATCAGAGCATTGTTTTTCCTGCTGTTAGCCAGGTTGGTGTCTGTTTGGGGTGCGCATATAAATACTTCTTACTCATGGCTAAATCTTCATGGAGAGGTGTTAATACTTTTAACCAAAAGTTAGGTACTGTGTTGGGTCTGGAGTTTTCCAATTAGAAGCTTTTCTTAACTTTGCTTCATTCTCTCTGGCTCTTACTTCATCCCATTTCATATCCTGTGCCTTTAAACTTCTTATTCTTTTTTTTGCTTCTTCAATCCATTTAGCATGTTTATGTTCCGCAGGATCTTCCTAGATACATCTCCAAAATGTATCTACTTCCTCTTTTTTTGGCGGTCTTTCAATTCCTTTTACCTTATTTCCCAATTCTCTATAAAACTTTTTTGGTTCATCAATAAATTGCTTATTTTGTACTTTTCCTTTTTATTTATCTGTGTATCTTCCAAGTTTTTTCACCTGTGCTGAGATTTTTAGTTTGTTTGCAATAGTGCGTGACAGATCCTGGTCTGTTCTAATACTTTGCATTGCTTTTATCATGTCTATATTTCTTAGTGTTTTTGTTGATCTGTTCCCTCTTCTATAATCTTCTAACAGTGACACTTCCTGTCTTAATTGCTTTATAGTTTTCTCTATTCGATACTTCCATGATGGTATTCAATTTCTCCTCTTCCTTTCCCTCACTACCCTGTGTTCTTGTGGTAGTACTTTATCAGTTATTTAGCTGCACAGTAATATATCCTGTTTACTTCTGTCATATTTCATGGATCTCTATGGACAGTCCTAATTACTGTGTTCATTTGTTTTATCAACCCTCTGAATTTTTGGGTTTCATTTACCTTTTTCAGTCTATTTCTTTCATTGATCTCATTATGTGTATCTATTGCTATTAAATAAAGCAACTCTTCACTTACTCATTTTCTTCTTAACTGAGGGCACATTTTTTGTTTTCCATTTCCTGTGGGCACTCTATAGAAAGTTCTATAGCATCTTCCTGTGACACAGTCTCATCAATGTCATCCTGTGCCGTCCGTTGCTCTGTCATATGGGAACTCACTGGCCTATCTCTCCTCAACATTGACTGTGTCAGAGTTTCCACAGTTTCCTGTTCCTTCCCTTGCTGTCCAGCTTCAAGTGAATGTTTATACTGGTTTCCAGTGGAAGGCTCCAAAATATCTTCATATGGTACCTGACTAATTGCTTCCCATTCCACTGGTTTCCCCTTAATCTGGATATCCATTGCTCTAGCCTGTTGTGGTGCTTTCTGAATTAGATTTTCTACACTGAATCCTTCACTTCACAGGTACTCCAAAACCTCAGTCTCTATTTGTTTAACGTCTCCGTTACTAATCTCCTTTTCTGCTTTTCCTCTGTCTTCTTATTTTTTGTATTATAAAGTTTTCCATGTCAGGATTCCTTTGTCTGTATTTCTCTTCAAATATCATTGGTGCTGCTTATTTTGAATTGGTTTGTTTTGCTTTCTCATTTGTATAAATATCACACCATATTAAATCTCTTTTTCTTTCCCATGTCCATATTTCTTCTGCAGATGTCTCCTGATCTTCCTGCTTCTCCTTACTTTGGGGACTCACTCCATCATGCTGTGATGTAACCTGTGTTAGACCTTCTATACCAAATCCTTCACTTCGCAGACACTCCATAACTTCAACTTCTAGTTAACTTCTACTTTACTAATCTTCTTTTCTACATTCCCTCTTTGTGATATTATTTTTTTTAATTGTGAAATTTTCCATATCTGGATGTCTTTGCCTATATTTCTCTTTGAATATTTTGTGGCTGCCTTCTTTATATTGATTAATTTGGCTTTCTCCTTTGCATAAGTATTGCACCCTATCAAATCCCTGTCTTTCCCATGTCCATATTTCATTTTTATACTTTTCAAAAATCTCTAGGTTTTGTTGTTTCTTTCTTTCTGTATGTATGTATAGTAATACTTTTCTTGATTCTGTGCAGACGACCACCATTATCTTCCAACATGTCTGATACATTTCCCAGACCTGAGATACTACAGATTTTTCTCAGCATTCTGTTTCTGAGAGTCTGTTTTGGTACCTTGTGAAAACAGATGAAGTAATTTCCATCTGATACTTTTGGAGACAAACCAGTGTACCATTGGGCACTTTCATCCTCGTTTTAACAAGAATCTCTATCTGCAGTGATTCTGCTGCAACATGGTCATCATCTGAAATCAGGGAAGGTGTGAGAGCATGGAAACCTATGTTGGCTCAGGAAAGTACCATTAGCGTCCCATAACTGAGGATGTGTGGTACATTCCCTATTGATGTCACAGCCTAAAGCACCACTCAGTCCTAAGGGGAGAGATACTGCATGAGCTTGTCTTTTTTTCTACAGAAAAGAACATCCAGTACAACCTGGGGCACAGGAGTGCACTGACTTTAGAATTATTATAATTAACTATATTGAATCTGCAAAGCATTACAAATCACCATGCAGCAACTTCACATCTGTATACAGTCACCAACAAGCCAGATCATACTTGCATATCTAATGTGTGAGCTTCTGTAATACACTGTAAAATAAGGACTGCTGAATGCAGTACAGTTAACCAATTTACACACCTTCAAAATAACTGCTATTAATATTGAAATAAACGTGCACAAGCAAACATATCAGGTCATTATAGCAACAACTCCATAAGACTGACTGCATTAAGCACTCTCACCTCCATTTGTCACCTGCCATAATTCCCTCCCTGTTGTGACACTGACCAAGATCTTAGCACCAGGAACAAAAATAACAGTATTACACACTCCCATGCACCACCCAAGAAAAATACATCACTGTGGATATTTCCCCTCCTCTCTATTAACAAAGGTTAAAACTTGGCAAAACTATCACCACAATAATAGCTATGCAACATTTGCATATAGACATACCCAATGATGAAAGCATGCATTATCCAGATGTTTATCCCCTCTCTAAAAGCTTACATGCACTTAGCACTAATATGGATTAGATCTTTCGAAAACACCATATAATCACTTATCATGAATGTGCTTATTATTTGCACATCTGTATAGCAGGTAGCCATCCTTCTGTAGTCCATATGGACCCCACACAAACCAATATATATATATATATATATATATATATATATATATATACACACACACACACACATATATATATATATATATATATATATATATATATATATATATATATATATATATATATATATATATACACACACACACACATCTCTATATATGTGGTCCTTTCCAAATATCAGGTAATTAGCAACACCGAGTATGTACTTCCTGCCTCCAAATAACAGATGCATGTATTCTTGAGTAATGCCCAAGACAACAGGTAACACATTACCAATATGCTTATACCCCTTCACTCATGTACACATGGCAAGCATATTGCACCATAAGCACACTCTTATCATAGAGCAGTGATGCACATAGCTATAATACACATATGTCCATCAAAGCCACTGGCAAGCATACAGCACCTTTATGCATGTTCCAATTCCCCCTGTAACTCTTTCTGGAATGTTCTACAAAAAATAATTGGCCAGGCACTATATTGTACTTCACATCACTACCATGCCCTTGGCATAAGTATGGAGCTCATACTTTGTCTACGCATATCTTGCATTCAATATTTAGTCAACAGTATATTCATCTGCTGTTATTGCCAGTTTAATTTTCATGGTTGCATACTTTGCATGCTATGAGTAACACTGCTCTGTGTGTTGTACGCATAATTAAAACCGTTTAAAATGTAGGAACACTCCTGTATGCAGAGACAGGTTTATGCTATGAAGCAATATTATGCATTGCCATTTTATATGTTTTGTCACTGTGAGCCACAAGTGAAATATTCAACTATTCTACTAGTTTATCTGTAATGTGTGTGTTGTTTGGGCTAACAGTTTTGAGACTGCAGGGCATTCAGGAAGGATTTGTGTGGGGATGAGGTGAAGGTGTGCCATAGTCTGCCATGTTTCAGAAATTGTCTCCAAATGGCATTCAGAAGGAAGTTGTGCTATTAGGTTCATAGGTAGATACTAGGCTATCAGCCCTAAAGCCTATACAAGCCTATCCAAAAAAGTTTCCTGGCTTTCATCACTCAAGAATTTATTTTCCTGTGCCACTGTCAAGCAGAGCCACTGAAGTGATCCCCCAGTGTGAAATTCCTATTTGCGATCCAATTGTCAAGATTTTTCTTAGAGGGCCAATGAGGAGCTTTGTTTGACATGAATGGGTAGTTTGTTGCAGAGCATGGAAAATCTCTGGGACAGGAATCTATCCCTCCATCATGTTATGTTTATTGTGGTGACAAGGTTTAGGCCCCTGCAGCGTGTAGCTTGGAGAAATTGGGATTTCTTTAAGTGCAGCATATCCAACAGATCTGGGTTTGACATGGCTTTGTATGTTAGGCAGAGGTCGCCTCTGAGCAGGTGATATGCGATGGAGTTTTTTGAGATGGTGGGCGTATGGCATATGTTTGAGGCCGGTAATCCTCTTAGTGAGGTATTTCTGTGGCCTTTCTAGTTGTAGTAGTCTTGCAAGGTGCATGCCAAATGGGCCGTTGTACTCTATAATGGGTCTGATGAGGGATGAGTAGAGAACAGTGACTTCTTTTTTTCTGGAGGAGAACCCCTTTGTGATGTGTGCCACGCAAAATGATTTCCTGACTACTGTGGTGATATGATTATCAAAGGAGAGGCTACTGTCCACCTGTGTCCCAAGGTCTCTTATCACTTCTTGCTCAGACACTAAGTATGCCATTGCAAGGAACCCAGCTTTGCTCACATGCATGAACAATTTCAGTAGCCCAAAATGATCTGGCTTAACTCTGAAGTTATGATCCAGGTTCCCAGTTTTGCCAAGAGCTAATAATTTTGTCTAACTGCTATCTTTCTAAGAGTAAGTGGATTTAGTAAGACCATTCTAAGGTTCGTCTTCGTCAGCATTGTGAAAAGGGTCAGATGTAGTGAAGAGCCTACATGTTTTACTTTTCAAATCACTACCAGAGTCAGGTCTTAGATCATATCTAAGATGTCCATTTCCAGGAAACATGCTTATACACATGTGCAAGTACATGTGTTTGTACATAGCGATAGACTGACAGAGGCAGATAGATACAATGGCTAGAAGCATATAGGAGGAACTGACTGGGTGACTGTATTTATCAGTTTGTGATGCAGTCATTCACATTTTCCTCATTGCTTTACTTCAAAGACATTTTTTATTATGACCAGTGATAAAATGTTTAGCAATTATTTCAGAATGTAAAGGGCAATCTCAGTATAGTAGCACATGCAGAATAACAGACAGACAATATTTAAAAGACTAAAAGTAACAAAACATATATTTCAAAAACAAACAATTGGAACAGTATATGTCAATTAATACTTCTGATTGAAATACAAATTAGATTTTGAAACTTAATTGCTTTGATGACAGCTATGCGTGATTTGATAGTAAGTATGAAAGTCCCTGATAATCATACAAAATGCAATGACTGTGTAAAGGATTCCAAACCACAAGGGCTTATGTAAGATGCTGTTTCATTCTGATTAGTTTGTTATCAACTGGCAGTAAAGCATATTCCAGAGAGACAGGTGATATCACACATCTGTAGTTCCAGTTATCATCGCATTTCATCTTATCAAATTACTTTCAGTCAGGGATGCTAACTAAACATTCAAAGAAAATATGTTGACTACTGACCACATTTGATGACAGAGATCAAGTAATCATTCCTTAGCATCCTGGAACTTTATAAAACCATGTAAAAACCGAAGCTGCCATTTTGACAGTCACATTAATTGATACTTAAAATGTAGGTTCCCAAAAAAACATATTTATAGCTAGTTGTATAAATAGGTAAGTTACAGAGAACAGCTTATTTAAACTACATGGTGGGCATTCAATGCCTTCACTCCTTCCCTTCATTAAATTAAAAAAAAAAAAATATATATATATATATATATATATATATATATATATATATATATATATATATTTTTTTTTTTTTGTTAGGTTAAGATTAATTGAATTCTTAAAACTGTACTACAGTTGGTATAAGATATTTTACTAATTATTTATTTATAAAGATATGCCTTTCAATGGTGCATGTTCCTATTATCTGAGGGCCATCCTTCCTCTTGGTTTAGCTTCTACATTTGCTTTTCAACGTTCAGATGGGTTTCAGAAAAAAAGGCCCAAAGCATTTGTGCCTTGCATTGCTAAACATGCAGCACTGTTTCTTGCTTTTTTGTAAGCTTTGCAAACAAAATTAAAGAAACTAAAACATTATAAAAGCCGTTTCTATGCCACAGTGTTAAATATTGTCTGATGCCTGTCACATTGTAAGTCAATATTGAAATGCAGGTACTCTTGCAAATAAGAATATTGGCAAATCAGGACAGTGGGATTTTGTACGTTCTTCCACTAACAATTTCTAGGCTGTCTTCTGACTGAAATTTCTACTCCAAAAAAATATTATTCATTTATATCAATGTTACTACTTCCTTCATGAATTAATGATGAATAACACTTTAAAGCACTGAAAAGAACGTCATTTTATCTCCACAGTGTACTCCTGCTTCTTAGTGTATTTCATTTTTTATTTATTGACATTTCTTTACCAGGGCATATCTAACTGGGCAATGCCACAAGAGTTCCAAAAGGCAATAAACACACATGGGACACATGGGCACTTGCTAGTACTTCAGATTTAACAGTAAGAAGAAAGCAAAATGCTAGAACAAATGAGTACATATGGAGATAAATGGTAACATTTAAGATACAATAGTAGCCAACTATAAAACAAATATAACAATTCACATAAATGAATGTTAAAATCCTGGTGACTTGTAATGTAGAAGATACCATTTGACTATTATAAACAACAATCTTCTTTCGGCTTTCGCGGTAAGGGGTCACCACAGCGGATCATCTGTCCACTCATGACTGGCAGTGGAGTTTTACAGTGTTGAGTTGCCAGCCAGGTGCCCAACCTTCCACAGAAGGCACACACATGCACACACTCACACCTAGGGCCAATTTTGTGTCCAATCCACCTACAGCATATGTTTGGGATGTGGGAGGAAACCGGAGCACCTGGAGGAAACCCATGTGACCACAGGGAGGACATGCAGACTCCGCACAGAAGGCACCCCAGCCAAGGATTGAACCGGAGAACCTCTTGCTGTGAGGCAACAACGCTAACCGCTGCACCACCGTGGCTGCCCAATTATAAACAACAATAAATTAGCAAAAAAAAAAAAAGTCTTGATTTAAAGATCCAAATATTTAGATAAAAAATCATGGACCAGATTCAATAACACCTACACTAAGTGTACATGATCTGTATTCAAGAACATTCCTCCCACATTTTCTGTGCTTTCTAGTCACATGTCATCTGTCTCTACTTTGTGGTAACCTTTATGAATTCCCCTCAGTTTTTAAAGATACAAGAAAATCAGTAGGAAAATTAAAATTAGCAGGAAGAAGGTGTGAGTTTTGCTTGTGTTGTCTGTTCACTCAGAACAGTGTACACTTAGTGTAGGCATTAATGAATCCCAGGACATGTGTTCTGAATGTGCATGCTTTATCGTTTCTCACTACAAATATACAGGATTTCTGTATATGTATTCCAATATACATTGCTCATTACAAATTCCTCTTGTCATGCAAACCATGCATAATTCCAACTGTAATATATACCTCAAGCTGCCCGGGAATAAAGTATTGCTGACCTGTACTTGTATTCAAACAAATTGCTTCTCTGGGTAACCTCAGAAGATGGCATGCTTTTCGTTTGCCTCCTGAAGCTTCTTCTCAATTTCTCTAATTCTATCCAATCTAGGCTTGCTTCATCTAGCATTTACATTTTATTTAAATTTGAACATGGCTAAACATCAGACAGATAACCTTTCTTAACTATGGGTGAACTCTTTGTGATCCAACACAAGAGAGCTTCTTTCAAGTCGCATACTTTAACCATTTTAATCCTGAATTAGTCTATTCTTTTACTGCAGACTAGAAACCAGTCATACAGCTGCCATCTGATTAAAGAATCACTGATTCTTTTTCCCCTTCTGTGGCATTTAGGAACTGAGGACCAAGATATGTCACCCAGTCTTGCCAGGTATATGCATGCTTAGTGTCAGCAGCTTAAATGCCTAATGCAAAGTTTTGCTGACATCAAGTCTTCTTCCATAAAGTGATCTACTGTCAATCAAAATATTAGTGCATATGGCCAATCTAATACAGCCTATCTGTTTTTTATTTCACACTAAATTATACTCTGCATTATTTGATGTATTCAGCACATTTTGTGAAGTTGTTTTAGATTTGACTATTACTTCAGCTGCAGCCTGTTATTTTTTTTTACACTAATTTACCAGGCGCTCTGGATATAAAAACATGTTCATGTCAGATGAAGTAAAACAATTGTCAGATGAAGTAAAAATGAGTCTATTTTTGCCTTAGATTAACAAAGCTGCCAAGTGTCAAACTTGGGACTTCGAAATGAATGAACAGTTTTTATTCTCTACATTTATCACTTTATCCGAGTGGGCCTTTCCAGCTATGGAAAAGCATCCTCTGCTGTATATATTGTAGTATCTCGAGCTTACACAGATGAAGTAATGCAAATGAAATCTAAAGTGAATACACAAATAACATTTCACAGACACTTCAGTTTGAAGGGCTGGCTGTACATTCATTGGCATATCCAAGGTTAATCTTTATTTGTCCTGTTTGGCAGACCTCTCACCCATGGCTTAGGAGGTATGCCTCCCTGCTTAAATGTGGACCGGTTTACCTATTTAACCAGGGGGGCAACAGAAACAGACCAAAAAGGAAGAAAAAAATTAGTGTCAAAGTAAAGGTGAAGTCAACAAGAGATGTCAAGTACAATTATTTTGTTTCAATGAAGAATGTGGGACGTTAGGCAACAGGGTGACATATCAAGCTATCAACTGAAGCAGTGCCATTGATATGTGCTGCCTGCACAGTACTTGCTGCTCTTAAGGAGAAAACTGGGCAGGAGTTAAGGTATGTGCAGTCACTTAGGGTGATTATACTGAATTACCTCCTTGGTAAAAAAAATGCAGATGTTTAAAATTAACATTTGGGATTTCATTAGCACTTGAATTATTTTAGCATGTGGCAATTTACATGATTAAGAGCCTGGGAGCTGTTGTGAATATTATGGATGAAATTCTAGTCTGGGGTGCTACAAGGCAGCAGCATAACTATATTTCAATTACACCTTTTACTCGATTAAGGTCATAGGATTTGCACTTAACCAAGGTCATGGATCTTATTAGAGTTAACATGCTTGAAGCTTGTGGGTTACTTGTATACTGCAAATAGGCTGCAGCCAGTTGTTGCAAATGTGCATGCCATAGTAAGCATGCAAACTCCTACTGATAGACTCTCATTAATGTGGTTCTTAGGGAAAGTAAAATACTTATGTTCATACCACATTTGTCAGGAAGAACTGTACCTGCACATGATGCAATAAGGAGATTGTTAGAGGAACAGCCTAAACACTTTGAGTCTTTTAACAGGATGGCAATGACTACAGCAACATTATGATCAAGCATTAACAACTGTTTTACAGAGGAGGCAAGTCAGAGAGAGAGAGTGGCATTGCTACTGCAGGAGTATATGCTATTTGCCTATGTATTGAAAACATTGTCAAGTACACATGGGGTATGCACAAGGCAGAGATGTTTTCCATAATATTTGGATGCTATAAAGTTTGACTATGTTTAAAAGAAACAGCAAAGCAGTGGCTGACAATAAGCTTTCAAAGAGTGCTCCAAAGAAATCTTTACAAATGACAAAGCCACATGTGGAGTGGGTGCAAAGGTTGTGGCTGCCCAAGTGATATGAGGTGTGACAGGTACTGTAGAAAAGGTGTTGATTGGTCCCCTGCACGTCAGTTGTGTGACTGATGGGTGTCAACCCATCCTTACAAGTACAAGCTATAAGGGCATTTACTGGGACAGCCACAGCTGAGATTGTGGCTGCTTAATGATCTTTTGCTTTTAGTGTATATGTGCTAGGAACTATTGTTGCTCCACAGCCTTGGAAGACTTTTTTGTGAACTTTGGTTGAGGAGGAATCTGTCCTGGGGATCCCCCTCTTTGCAATTAGCAAATTTACTTAGCTATAGTCCACTGATATCAGCTTTAATGTCACTGCAATATTTCCAAACTGGCACTATCAAATCCCATTCTGATATTAAAACTTTCCAACAAGGGCTGGACCAAACAAATGCTTGATGTATTAATCATGGGTTACCCTCAGCACCAAGAAATGTTGAATAGTTTTCTTTGGAAAATCTAACATCACTACTTGTTATCATATAAATAATATTCCATTTAAATTGAACATGGTCATCAAAGACTTGGGTACATATGTTGATAACTGACTTTCCTTTTGATCAGCAAGTCTCTGTAGTGGTTAGGAAATCTGTATATCTTGCTCATTATCATCTACATCCATAGAAGATATAGTCCCATTTTATTCATATTGTATCAGGCCCAGAACTGAATAAACCCATTAGCATGTACCTTGCTAAGCTCCTAAATCTTTTCCTTACTAAAAAGTTTTCAGGTCTCAGTACCCTCAGCTATTCTGATAGGCTAAAATCTCTGTCACTCTACTTACTGTCATACAGACTCCTAGGAGTGATCTTAACCTTCCTTGCTATTAATGACCCAGCACTCTTTGAACTCATTCACCTAAATAGAACCAGTGGTATAGAAAACACCCAGTCTACAGACCTATACTTACACTTCTCCATCAGCAACACCAGATGAAATGACAGACGCCTTACCCAATGTATCCTTCCCTTTTCTGGAATACAGTACCCCTACCTATCAGTTAGAATACTATTTAGCAACCTTTGCAACCAGTCTGGTTGACTGCATACTTAATGACAGTTTTCACTAGGAATATGTGGAGAAAGTCTACTTATTGGGGGACATTTTTAGTCTCCAGTAGAATCAGATGTATTGCCTGTGTTTTTGATGGTCTCCCTGGCTTTATGCTTGGTAAGAACTCATGGACCTATGACTGTCCAACTGACCTAGCTGCAGCTCAAGGCACCAGCTAGACAGCAGGAATGTTGTTACCTCTTCAAAATTACGACTCTGTTACAATATGAACTAGTAAAAAATTAAACCTGTTCCTGGGACACTGATTATGGCTTAACTGTGTGCTCTGGGTTGCAACTTTTGATAAAAGTTAAAGATGACAAACTCTGGAATTAAATGCTGCTATCAGAGATGATACAGGGATGCAGTCATTATAAGAAGATGGCCTAACAGTATGAAGCAAGTACATCTAATAATCAAGCTATATTTTTAGATAGGATGTTTTCCATATACAAAGCTTTTTAAGGGAGTTAAGATCATCCTTCCTTCTCAGTTATAAAAACAAACACAAACAAAAAAAAACAAACAAATGCTACTGAAATTGTACAAGCATCATCTGGCAATGTAAAGAAAGAACCAGTAATAAGATGAATTTGCCTAACATGACAATGTGGGTGAAAATTGGTGCAAGATTGTAACTTTTGTGGCACATACAGGAATCAAAACCAGAATGACAAGTTACATCTACATGAAATTTTGACACTACCATATTTAATACAGGAAGTGAACTTATTCCAGTGAAGCAGGATGAGGTGGTAAACCAAGGTCCCATCTGCTTAGATGGTGGTAGCTCAGGTGGATATCAAAGATACCACTGCTCCTCTCAAAAAGAGTAGGGGGACATTATTGAACAAATACTATGTACTTCTCTAATAATATCACTCTCTCTCTCTCTCTATATATATATATATATATATATATATATATATATATATATATATATATATATATAGGTTCCATACACTAGATCGAATTTTCACTAATTCGAAATAGTGCATGAAATGCTCACTGCAGCGAAAGTGCACTTATGCAAAGTTCAGTATAACGAATGAGTGTTGTACTGAACTTCCATGCAGTACTCACGGACCTTAGGGTTAGGGCATGGGTTAGGGTAAGGGGCTATCCCCTCACTATGACCCGTGCCCTAACCCTAAGGTCCGTGACCATCGCACCATAGTGGAGGACATAGCTTGTTTTTTTATGTCCTCCACTGTGCTGCGGTGTTTTTGGTGAAGTGCACTTACGTAAAAGTTCACTTTCGTTAAAGTGAACTTTCGCAGAAGTGAGGCTTCCTATTACAAGTTCGAAGTAGTGAACTTTTCTTCTTGTAATAGGAATCCATATATATATATATATATATATATATATATATATATATATATAAATAATATGCAGTGAATATAAAAAGTGTACACACACCTGTTAAAATGGCAGTTTTTTGTGATATAAAACATGCAACCACAATAAATCCTTTCAAAAGTTTTCCTACGTTTAATGTGACCTATAACATGTACAATTCAATTGAAAAACAAACAAATCTGTTGGGGAAAAAATATAAAAAAATAGAAAACGTACAATAAGCTGGTTGCTTGTGTGCATACCCTTAAATGAATACTTTGTTGAAGCAACTTTTAATTTAATTACAACATTCAGTCTTCTTGGGTACACATCTACCATCAATTAAAGAGACTGATTAACCCCAAATAAAGTTCAGCTGTCCTAGTAGGATTGTCCTGACATTTACTCAGTTGTCTGCTATAGCAAAAGCCATGGTCTGCAGAAATACTTACAAAGCATCAAAGGGATCTCACTGTTGAAAAGTGTCAGTCAGGAGAAGGGTACAAAAAATGTCCACAGCATTGGATATACCATGGAACACAGTGAAGACAGTCATTAAAAAGGGAGAAAATATGGGACAACAATGACGTAGCAAAGAACTGGATGTCCCTCCAAAATTGATGAAAAAGACAAGATGAATACTGGTCAGGGAGGCTTCCAAGAGACATACTGCAACACTGAAGGAGCTTCTGGAATTTCTGGCAAGTACTGATTGTGTACTACAAGTGACAGCATTCTCCTGTGTTCTCCATATATCTGACTATGGGGTAGGATTGCAAGACGGAAGCCTCTTTCACAGAAAAACATCCAGGCCTAGATAAAATTTGCAAAACAATACATGTAGTCTCCCAAAAGCACGTGGGAAAATGTGTTATGGTCTGATGAGACCAAGGTTGAACTTTCTGAACACAATTCCAAAATGTACATTTGGCACAAAAACAACACTTTGCATCACTAAAAGAACACCATCACCACAGTGAAGCATGGTGGTGGCAGTATCGTGCTTTGGGGTTGGTTTTCTTCAGCTGGAACTGGGGCTTTAGTCAAGGTGGAGGGAATTATGAACAGTTCCAAATACCATTCACTTATGGCCCAAAACCTTCAAGCATCTGCTAGAAAGCTGAAGATGAAGAGGAATTTCACCTTTCAATATGACAATGACCCCAAACATACACCCAAATCAACAAAAGAATGGCTTCACCAGAAGACAATTACAGTTTTGGAATGGTCCAGCCAGAGCCCAGACCAAAATCCAATAGAAAATCTGTGGGGTTACCTGAAGAGGGCTGTGCACAAGAGATGCCCTTGCAATTGGACAGATTTGGAGCACTTTTGCAAGGAAGAGTGGGCATATATTGCCAAGTCAAGATGTGCCATGCTGATAGACTCCTACCCAAGAAGACTGAATACTGTAATTAAATCAAAAGGTACTTCAACAAAGTATTAGTTTAAGGATATGCAGACTTATTCAACCAGCTTATTGTACGTTTTTTATTTTTTATATTTCTTCCCCTAACAGATTTGTTTGTTTTTCAATTGAATTGTACAGGTTATAGGTCACATTAAATGTGGGAAATTATTTATTGTGGTCTCATTTTTTTATATCACAAAAACCTGGCATTTTAAAAGGGGTGTGTACACCTTTTATATCCACTGTATGTGTGTGTGTGTGTGTGTGTGTATATATATATATATATATATATATATATATATATATATATATATATATATATGAAATATAACAATGTTCCAAAACCACAAACTAAGAAATACTTGCTGGAAACCAGACAGTCCAAAACCAAGCCATGAAAACTTCAGGTGTTGCTCAAGAAGTGCAATACAATCCAGTAAAAGTGTAAAAAACAGGTTTAATCCAAGAAATGCAGTACAATCCAGAAAGCGTATAAACGCTTTCATTTTAAACAGTTCTTGAACCATTTAAGTAAACTTCCCTGATCATGTGATCCTTTTAAAATTTTAAAGCAGCATTCCCCCATTATACACATCTCCCCCAAAATATATATATTTCATTAAATTCATGTCCTAATATACATACTGTTTTAATTGTTGTGCTACTAAAATTAGTTCATGTGATCGTCATGCACAGTGTTCTTTATAAATAAACCATTAATAAGAAAAAATTGCAGCAAAGTGTTCTTTTTATAACAATTTCTCTCTCCCATGCTTTTAGTTTCAGGATGGGAGCAATACTGACATGGCCGTTTAATCCTAGTTGCCTATATGCCTCTAGTTGCAGTTGCCATTTTAATTAATGTTGCTCTAGTATTACTGTCCAAGGACCCCCTGCTTTTCTTACTCCACTCTTTCTAATATACTAAATTTAAAAGAGTGGTCAGGGTGTTCACTTAGATGCTTTAAAATTATAAAAGGATGACATGATCAGGGAAGTTTACTTAAACCTGTTTTTTACACTTTCACTGGATTGTATTGCACTTCTTGAGCAATGCCTGAAGTTTTCAAGGCTTGGTTTTGGACTGTCTGATTTCCAGCTGCAAGTATTTCTTAGTTTGTGGTTTTAGTACATTTTTTTTGTGTTTTTGGTTTGGTATGGCAGCTGGAAATGACGGTTTATCCCAGCCATTATTCCCTGACTCAGGGGAAAGCATTTTGAAGTCGGAAATCACTGTGTTGCAGCAAACAGTTGGAAATTTAACATTATTAGTGCAGCAGCTATCACAGCATTTGGATAATACACCCCTATACACGCCCGCTCCTAGTTCCAGTAATCCTGCTGGGGCTAGACAGGATGGAACTACTTCTGCAACTCAGCAAACTACCAATGGGTTGGCCAATACAACAACTGTAAGTAACAACTTAGGTCGTTTGGTAGTAATGCAACAGTGGGGCATAGCATTAATGGAGTAACAGCATGGAATAACATTCCTAACGTTAATGAATGGATCCAAAAAGGGGTTGGATTGACTAATGAGAACAATGTTATAGAAACAACAGAAGTTTCGTGAAGACTGGAATTACTGGATCAAAAACTGTTTGCTAGAAAGTTGCAGTTGGACAATTTTTACTTATTGGAGAATATTAAAACAAACAGTGTGCCGAAGGGCTTTAGGCAGTGGAGGTATCCCACTGGGACAGACATCAATTCACCCTTACACAAAATCTTGTGGCTCTCTTTGACAAGCAAGGGCGTGAATTTATGGAACTCATAGTTCATCATAACAATAAGTTAATTGACAAATTAACCACAGAGGTCACAAGGTTAAATGAGAGTATTGTCATTGACAAATCATATCAGGATTATCAAACTGAGCATGGACGAGTATTTTGCAGTATAGAACAAAGTATTGCAAAAACTATGGGATACAAGATGAAAAAATACGAACGAGATAGAAGAGAGTATGAAATGGGAAAGGCCTACCCCCCACCACCGAATTTACAAACTTGGAAGGGTTTTGAGGAACAGTCCAGCAACCAGGCAATGGGAACAGGAGAGGATAACTATACCAGTACGGAACAAGAAAACAATATCGGTGATGAACACTGGCATAACAACAACTTTTCATCCAACAACCCTAACTACAAACAGGATTTTCCATTACCCAGGACTACAGAATCAACAGTGTATATTACAACAGGAAGAACATGCGAAGGGCCCATTTCAGGGCAAAGGGAACACCTATTACCAAGGCAATGTACCACCATGCCAGAGGAGGAATATCTGAACAGACATGGGGATGAGAACATTATAGCTCAAAGAACAGAAACTGAACCAGGACATGAAGTGGAATTGGATTGGAGGAGGGCACAGTCATTGTATACAAGGAAAAGGACTTTGAGCACTCTATATGGACAGATGTAGTTGATTATTTTGCAAAAGGTATGAATTTTGCACCCAAAAGTGAAATGAACTTAACTAATGTACTAATTGATTTAAAATTATATATACGCAGAATGAATTTTCAACTGTTATTTAAGCAGTATAATAGTAATAGCATTTATGATACATTAAGAACAAGTAGCTTATACAACCCACTAGTACACACCGCTCTAAATACATTTGAAAAAATGTGTGAAATTGATTTAAGGGCTCATTATTAGAGCAACAACAAAAAAAGAAGGAAAAACAACAGTAATGATATAGGGGAAGAAATTATGGATTTCATACATTTCAATGAATTACGGGTCATGAAACCTGACAAGGGCAGGGGTATTGTAATTATGAGGCAGGAAACATATAAGAACAACATAAATGGAATGCTACAAGCAGGAACATATGAAAGAAGTAGTAGATCAGAGTTAAACAGTGCATATTTGAGACTAACTAATCAAATCAGAGATATTTTCATAGAGAGAAGAATAGACATGTATGAATTTAAATATCTAAGTGTTACATCACCTGGAATCCCTACAGTTTTTGGAGTCCTTAAAATCCACAAGTCAGTTAACCCATCCACCTATGAGACCGATAGTGGATAGTAGGGGCTCCATTACTGTTCCATGCGCTCAGTATATTGACACCAAGTGTAAACATTTTCTAACACAAGAACAACATCCGTGTAGGGATTCTTGGGATTTCCTGTCCAAAATGAACACTATTAGATTTGAAAAGGAAGATGATATGAATACTGTAGATGTAAGGGATTTATACACCATTATTCCACACAATATAGCCCTAGGATGGACTAGGGAATACTTGGAAAACAAAAAGCTGGATCAGACTATAGAAATTATGTCATAGAACTCTTAGAAATATTTCTCACCGATAACTACACGTACTTCGAGGATGAAATTTACAAAAAAAAAAAAAAAGGAGTGGCCATGGGCTCCCTAGTAGGGTCCTTTTTGGCAAATGTAGTTATGTTGGAGTGGGAAAAGAGATTTGTGCACAACAGTGTCCACACAAACAATATTAAATGCACTATTTAGGTGGCGCAGTGGTGCAGCAGTAAATGCTGTCACCTCACAGCAAGAGGTTCTCCGGTTCGATTCTCGGCTGGGGTGCCTTCTGTGTGGAGTTTGCATGTTCTCCTTGTGTTCGTGTGGGTTTCCTCTGGGTACTCCAGTTTCCTCCCACATTCTAAAAACATGTTTCTGGAGCATTTCTCCCCGGGCCTCCGCTGAAAACAGGATCTGTGGAACCTAGTCGGACTTTCCCGGTCAACAAATGTTAAATAAAAATAAATAAATAAAATAAAATTTGGATGACATCTTCCTTATATGGGGAAATAATGAGGCTACATAAAAACTTTCCACAGTATATTAATGAAAGTAAAGAGTTCCTTAAGTTTACATGCCAATACAACAAAAATGAGATGGCATTTCTGGATGTTATGCTTAGGAAGAATTATGGTTTGGGGGAATATGTAGCTAGTATATACAGGAAACCAACATGTTACTCCACTTCACCAGCTGCTACCCCTTTAAACAGAAAAGGGCAGTGGCAAAGCACCAATTGGTTAGAGCGGCCAGAATGAACACCCTATATGAAGACTACTATAAAGAAGTGGACACCCTAGTAGGGATGTTAACTAAAATAGGTTACCCACCAGAATTATTAAATGAGTTAACATTAGAAGTTACATCTAAAAGGAAAAATGGATTTTACCAATCTATTTTGGCAAGGAACTCACAAAATAAGGTAACCACCTGTACTACTGGAAATTATGGTAATCATAAAAAATACCACAATGCCTTTATTACCATCTTTAATAAAGCTAGTGGTAGTATATAATGGATTTTGAACAAAAACTGGAAGTTACTACAAGAGCATCCAAACATAATCAATGACATAGGGGTAATGCTCACTATTATTTATAGAAGAGGCAGTAACATAAATATGGTTGAAGCAAAAAGGAAAGTGGCAAATGCTTTAATAGGATGTCAAAATGTGGGAGATACAGTTACTGCAAATACATACTTGAGGGCACTCAAATTAACCTAAAGGGAAGAAAATTAAATATAAAGGGTAAATATAACTGGTGACACTACAGGTATAATTTACAACACAAAATGTCAGGGATGTGACAGGTTTTATGTGGGAAAAATGGAGCGAAATCTCCATAATCGTATTTATGAAATTAAAAAAGAACCAACCACCAATGCACTGTTTAGACATCTAAGTGAACACACTCTAATATACTAAATTTAAAAGAGTGGCCAAAGAGTGGAGAACAAAATGTGTGTGTGTGTGTGTGTGTGGGGGGGTCTTTGGACAGTAATACTGGAGCAACATGAATTAAAATGGCAACTGCAGCTAGAGGCATATAGACGACCAGGATTAAACGACCATGTCAATATTGCTCCCATCTTGAAACTAAAAGCATGGGAGTGATAGATTGTCATGAAAATAACACTTTGCTGCTATTTTTATTTTTATGTCTTATTTTTTTATTATTAATGGTTTATTTATAAAGAATACTGTGCATGACAGTCACATGAACTAATTTTAGTAGCACAATTAAAATAGTATGTATATTAGGACATGAATTTAATGACTATATATATATATATATATATATATATATATATATATATATTGGGGGTTGTGTATAATGAGGGAATGTTGCTTTAAAATTTTAAAAGGATCACATGATCAGGGGAAGTTTACTTAAATGGTTCAAGAACTGTTACAACTTGTATCTGATGAAGTTTTAAAGGGTTTAAAACGAAAGCGTTTATACGCTTACTGGATTGTACTGCATTTCTTGGATTAAACCTGTTTTTTTACACTTTTATTGGATTGTATTGCACTTCTTGCGCAACACCTGAAGTTTTCACGGCTTAGTTTTGGACTGTCTGATTTCCAGCAACACGTATTTCTTATATATATGTGTGTGTGTGTGTGTGTATATGTATATGTATATATATATATATATATATATATATGCACACACACATACCATATTCACATATTTGTATAAATATTTACATGTAAATAAAGAAAATTACAAATAAAACATTAAAGTGCCCCAACTCATGTAACCATAATCACTTTATATTTTTGTAAATGTCTGCAAGATTCCAAAACATTGTACATTATTTCTTGTAGTCTTGCTTTCCAAATTTCCCAAACTACTTAAAATAAATTGCGGCCATATGCTTCATCATTCTTATTCTCATAATAGCCGTGCAAAATCATCAGTTTATCAACATTTATAATAGATATAATTTGTATACATAATCATTACCAAATTTGATACCCTAGTGCAATATAAAAAACATGATCCATAGTTTCTGTTAATTTACAATAAAACATGCACTCTATACTCCTTTCTTTTATATAACATAGAACCTTTTACTGCTGATTTATTTATTATCAACCTTTATACAGCATTTTCCCAAACCAATATATTTTCTGCATACTTTTTTGATATTTAATAATTTCAGCAACACCTTGAGACAAAAATGCCCAGGGACCAACAAAATAAAAATCTTTCATTATATTATAATACCTATTTTATAATCTCCTCAAAATTAAAAAAAAAATCAAATTCCATTGAAAAGTTATTTTTAAAATCATGCATCCAACCAATTTTATAATCTTTTTTACTTTTTCCATATATTACTTAAGAAACATACATCATGGCCTGAAGGGGATTAGGTATGTTGAATTCTGACTTGCTAGGCACAGTGCTGCATAATGAAGCACTTTGTGGAAACAGCAATCACTGTACATATCTATGAGAATCACATGACACTTGGTCATCAGCAAGCAGGTTGCAGCCCAACTCGACTTAAGGAATGTCATATATGTACTACATGGGCATAGATGACAACTTGTAAAAGGGCTACACAGGAAAGTGGCAACTGGTTTATTTTATAAATGGGAAGGAAACTGGGGATGAATGTGAGAAAGGGGGAAGAGAAACAGAAGAATACACAGAGAGAGTGAAAAAGGCAAGACTGGAATGGGAGTTGGGTAAGGAATGTATTGTGTTTTGGTAGGATAGGTACCTTTTTTAAAAGAAGGGGATAAAAGTATGGGGAAGTTGTGGGGAGGAAGGAGGATATAGGTATTGAATGAGGGGTGCGCACACAAACGTAACACAAAAAGATTGAAGGAAGTTACTTATGATAAAAGGGGTGGGGTAACAATGGAGAAACACAGACAGATAATGATGTAGAACTGATAGGGAGGATTAGACAGCAAACAGAGGAGGTTGACTAATGCACATGATGGTAGACAGGACAGGGGTTGACTACTTGCTGAACTGTGTCAGAGGGGAATCCTCCGCGACACCAGTAACCTTTATGGTTGACATCATGAATAGACTCCAGAACAAGTGGTCAGAATGCCTAAGCTGGTGGCTATGCAGCTCTGCCAGTTGCTTGAGGATGCATTCCAGCATGCTAATATGGGTATCAAGCTGCCAGTCCAGCTTAGTCCTGATCAAATACCACACTTCCCAGCGAGTGAACCAGGAAGACCTCTTTCTGCCAATCTCTATTGTGGAGCTTAAACCACTCACCAAATAAGCAGAACCAGAGGCCACAAGTGAGCCCTTTGGATCAGACTTCACAGGATGGCATTCATCATCCTCCAGAGAAGCCTCTGCAGAGAATGTTAGGAATGTAGTGGTTGGTGTGATGGTAGTGCAGAGCATGGTGACCACTGTCTTATCACTATAGCTCCATGGTTGATGCTGCAGAAAAAAATTAACATAAAAGTAAAGAAGCATAATCAAATCAGATATATGACAGTGATGAAAAGAACTCAAACAGCAATAGTCAATATGATGTAATACATTAGTAAGACAAGCCTTGGATGAGAAAGAGAATAAGACTCAAACAACAATGGTCAGTATTATGTAGTACTGTATTAAAAATAGGTCCTGGAAGGAGAAAAACATGGTCATTACAGCAAGGTTTATATCAATGGCTTTGGAATACCCTTTTATATCAATGGCTTTGGAATACCCATAATAAGTCTAGGAATAACAGCAGGGGATATGGATGTGGCTGTACCACTGTCCCCAGTATGTAAAGCAGTAGCACATGGTATAGATGTTAACCAGTGTATGTCCAATGGACAACAAATCAAGGGGGAAATCAAACTGAACTAATTAAATTATTAGTGTTAGAAACAGGGGTATGTGGAGTTGCCATGCACAGTGTGGCGTGGAAAATGCTGGGATGTGTGACACAGTAGGAGACATGCTATGCCAGAAGTAACGATATGAATGTGCAACAAACAACTAATTCCTGTTGTAATTAGCCCAAATCCAACAGTAAGCCTTGCTGCAGTTGCATATAGTTTCAGTGCAATTGTCAAACACATAAATTGTTCAGTGAAAGACACTGGCACAGTTACAAGTGCATTACAAAATAGCCACTTTATCAGGGCAATGAAAAGCTATTCAGTGGTAATCATATTCTCGTGAGAAGATGAACAATAAAATTCTCAACTAGCATAGTAGTATGAAAGAAAAACAGCCTAATTACATTGGTATACACAGGGTCAGTGTAGTTGTCATATACATGGCAATGCCAAGAATAACTGACTTAAGGACATCACACATTTAAGTCCTATAAGCATGAAGAACTATGCAATAGTTGGCTTTTAAAATAGAATATAAAACTGGTCAATGTTGTGGTAGACAGGTTAACCAAGGCTACAGGCCTAACAGTAATACAATACACTCATCTCAACACCTAAAGAGTCCAGCTTGTCTCCTCTGTCTTTTTTACGGTTTCTTCTCTGTTGAAAAAGCACAAAAATTAATGAGTACATGTCCATGGAGTGCTTACATCTATTTATTTGTATTTATTTACACTTTGCTAACCAGGATACTGCCACTAGGCTAATTGCTACTTTTCAAGATATTCCTCCAGTGGTATTTATACTGGCTAGGGAAAACTTGGCCAGGGAACTAGGGGGGAACCTCCCCTACTTACATTTCATGTAATGCGAGTACACGTGCACGCCCCTTTCCTAGTGCAGTGGCAGATGGGAGGATGGCGCATGAGATGGAGAATGCAATACAAGGATTGGAAGTGAATGCCAGCTCAACAAAACATGTTTCCAGAGTTACGGAGGATTCTGAACTAGTTTTCAAAAAGATTTGTTTGTAGAGTAAGAGAAATTGAAGAGAGAGGAGTGTATTGTTACAACCCTGCAATCCGAAAGGTTTCAGGATTTTATAGAAGATGAATTAATCAACCAGAGTGAACCAGAAAATTAAATGTCTTGAGGAGAAAAAGATACAGGAATTGGAGGCTATTTTGAAAGGGGTCACCATTCAAAAGCTGAGAACATACTCAGAGACTATCACAACTAGTCATGGGGACAGAAAGAAAAAAAGAGGATACTAAGAAACTACGTGGTGAGAATGCAAAGTATTAGAACATATATGAAGTGTGGGACACTAATATAGCCTTGGGGTGTGAAAACGCAAGAGGTAAGAGCCTTTATTCTAATAGACATTTTGTGACATTTTTTTGAGACTGCACAAACTATGGAAAAGTTTTTGTATGAATATGAAAAGATCATGCCAAGCCATGCCATGGAATAAGTATGTGTAAAGCATCTTTCAGAGAGACAAAAAAGAAAATACATATACAATTTCAAAAACAGGTGGAATGAGACACTTTTTAAAAGGACATTTAAAAATATATGCAAAGAAGTGATGGACATTTCAAAAGTTTATGATAACAGGAGTTTGTGCATTGGGGGGTGATATTGTAATGTTGTTTTAAAATGGAAATTGATACAATTGTGCTTATTCCAAGTATTATAAATCTTGAAAGAAACAAGGGTGTGGTAAAATGCTGGGGACAACTAAGAACACTTTTTTTGACAGCATATGGACATTTAGTGAATAAATGTGCCAAAATGAAATGTTATATATGTGGGAAAATAAGGCATGATGCAAAGAAATGTGAACTTGAATGTTATAAATGTAAAAAAAATGTACATTAGTGGATGGACTGTAAAGAAAAAGCAAAATAAATACCAAAAATAAAGGTGATGGTAAAGAACAAATTGGAAATGAATTACAAATATAAACAGAGGAAACTTTTTAGAAAAAGAAAAGGATGAAATTTAAATAAAAGTAGTAGTAGTAGGAATAAATTTGGAAGCTTGTGATAAGATATAAGCTGGAAAGTGGTAAGAAGAAAAAAGAATTCTATTGGTAAAAGAGTAAAAGAAAAGGGAAATGTAAAGGTACAAGCAAAAAAAAAAAGGACATGGATGACCAGGATTATATAAAAGTAGTACAAGGAAAAAAATGATTTCCTTTAAAGAAATAAAGAAATTATTTAAGAATTATTTCAGTTAATGTAAACAGTATGAAACATAAAAGAAGCAGGAATGAGATTTTAGAATGGTGTAGTTAAAAGTGATATAAATGTAATTGTTATGGAAAATGTACAATTTTTAACAAATGAAGAAAGATTGCAGACAGAAAAAGAAAGATCATGTGGAATTTGTGAAATGACCGGTGTTCAGGAATAGCAGTACTGTGTAGAAAGTATTAGTTAGAATGGGAAGACTAATATAGATTTAAGATGGCAAGAAAAGATGTATAGAATTATTGCTGTATATGCTTACATTATATGTGAAGAAAGGGAAACTTTATTTCAACAGATGTTTAATTATATAGCACTGAGAATGAATATTGTAATAAAAGGAGATTTCAGTTGTGATTTAAAGGGTAATAAAAAGGTAAAGACATAAGAAACTGACAGAAATTGTGAAATGTGACAAATGGGTAATATGGAAAAGAAAACTATGGACATATAGAAGAGGTACACTAAAATATGAGATTGATCATCATATCTGAAGGAATAAATATAGCAGAAGGCGAAGCTATTGTAACACGATTTACAGATCATTTAGCAATATGGATGGAAATATATGACAATAAAGAATATTGTAGAATAGGAGAGGGTATAAAAAGAGTACATTAAAAAGAATGGAATGAAAAAGGAAAGGAATTGTACAATTACAGAGATATCACATTAATATTACTTTTACAAATCCACAATTCTGAGCAACTAGCATCAAATGCCTTCATAGTAAATATTTTTTACAATAGAGCAAAATAAGAAGGAACAATAAACATGGATATGCTAAAACATATAAAGATGTAGTTAAGAATTTAGAAAACAATGAGAATAGTATGATAAAGAGAAATGTTTAGAAAAGAAACTATGAAAATATTAAGGAATTATTATATAACCAAAGGTATGTTTACTACAAGGTAAAAAGGAACAAGTAACAGCATATTCAAGAAAAACAGTGAAGGAGAACAGTAGTGTAATGACAGAAATGAAAGATAAAAAGGGGGATGCAAAGAAAAGTCAACCTCAGGTTATGGAAATTGTAGTAAAGTATGAAAAAGAAATGTTTAAAAAATAGAATTTGATAAAATATGGGAAGTGAAAAAAATACTAGCACAAGTTAATAAGTAAGTTGAAAAACAGATTATTTTGTATGAATTAGATAAAGCATTTAAACAGTTAAATATAGAATCAGCAGCAGGTATGGATGGAATCGGATATGAAATGCATAAAAAGTTAGGAGAATGGCAAAAAATTATTTGATTTTAATGAGTAGTTAAATTAACGTTTAAATCATAAGGAGCTACGTAGTGGAATAATAAAAATTTGTATGAAAAAAAGGAGAAAAAATAGATATAAAGTATTTGATATCAACAGTGTTTAATAAAGATTATAAGACATTTATGGGAATAATACAGAAAGTATATGAAAATAAGATGGAATATATACTGGATGAAAGCCTGCATAGTATGAAAGGAAAGGGTGTCAAGAATTATTAATGATAGTGAGAGAAACCATGGATGATATCCTGAACAGAAGAGAGGATGTAAAACTTATAATAGGTGATATCAATATACATTAATATATTTGATGGCCAAATCTGTGACGCTGCTGCCATGAACTTTGAACCACGAAATTCAAAAACTGAGAAACCCTCGCCCCAAAGTACAAACTCTCGTCCCCTTTTTGACCCATGGTAGCACTCATTTTGGTGATGGAGTGATCAAGAATGTCAAATGTTGATATTTTTATGACGTTTAGGGATGTTGGTGTAATGGAATTCAGCTCAACTGCTCGAGGATATGCCCATTCGGCAATGTGCCTTTGCACATATGAATGTATACCAATCAAAAAAGCTTTTGATTCAACAGAACATGCGACACTGTGGGAAATAATGAAGATGTATAATTTTAGTAACAAAATTAAGCAAGTGTATATAGCAGCATATGGTTATAACAAGTAAGAATTTTAGTGAATGGATTGCTAAGTAAAGAAATAGACATGTGTAATGGTGTATGAGAAGGGTGCCCTAAGAATAGTATTTTATTTGCTTTAGTTATAAATATGGTTGCTAGTGAGGTCAATTGTAAAATGAAGAATGCAAAATATGTAATACAAACAGGTATAGGAATTCCAGTCTTAATGAATATGCAGATGATGATATAACAATTAAAATAGGGTATGGATGAGAGAAGCTATATTTTGTTTAGTTGTGTGTTTCAAAGAAATAGGTATGTCATTAAATACAGATAAAAGTAAAGAAATTGGAAATACAGTAAAAATAGCAGGTAAACAATTCACAATGAGAGAACTTTCCATATTAGGAATAGCGTTTGATAAAGTAGGGAACAGAACACAATGGGAAACATTATTAAAAGAATTGAAAGAAATCTGTGTTTTATGGAAATATAGATTAGCCTATAAGAAGAAAGTAAACTTGATAAATTCATTATTAATAGCTAAAATAGCATATTTAACAAGTGTATTTGATTCCAAAAATATGAGAAACAATTACAAGTATTTTTTTTCATTTACATAGGGTTCTGGACTAAATCCAGTAAGAAGAGAAGTATTGCAAATGAACAAAAAAGAAGGACTATGCATGTTAAATCCAGCAGTGCATGTGGCATATTTTAAATTTGTTTAAAGTGTTGGATGTATAAATGAAATAAATGAACATTTAGTGATAATTTTTTTTTAATATATGTGTGAAGAATTTTGGGAAGAAATAAAAAGAAATAAAAGAATGCTTTAATGAAGACATAGAGAATTATCAACAAAAGATAAAAATGTGACAAAGATTGATGAAATAGAAGAAGATTGAAAAACATGGTATAAAAATATAATGAGACAATATTATTGTGTTAATCCACATGAAAATGTACCAGAGGAAACGTTTAAAGCAATGAAAGAAAGAAAAAAATGGAGTAGTAATAAAGTAAAACATCAGTATGTTTTATGAAGATTGGAAATAAAGGCATTACCAGTAAAAGGTAATACACTGTAGAAAAGTGAGATAATATGTTTGCATTGTAATGAAAAAGAAAACACAGAACATATTTTTTTTGGAATGTAAGGGAATAAAAAAATGTGGTATAAATTATGTGCAGAATTTTTTTTCAGAGATTGTAAGAATAGTATAAATATGGATATGATTAAATATGGGTATTATAAGAACAGAAGTAAAAAAAAAAATCAGAAATAAATTTGGATAAAAAGTGTTTCCAGTAGTATGGGTATTATGGAATAAGAGAATAAATGAAATCACATTTAATGGGAAATGGATATTATCAATAATATTGAGAAAAATCAGATTATGGTTATGGAAATAGGAGTGGGGGGTTGAATTAATGAGAATGATTGGTTATGTTTAGAAAAATGAATATGAAAAATTTAATTATTCGAATAATTGTATAATTCTATAAATTAGTATATTCATAAAAATGTAAATTTTTAAACATGTAAATAATCTGTTATGCAAGCAGGATGTTAATAAAGGACCCCTACTCTTTTTGATAGGTGCCATAGGATCCTTTCCATCCACCTGAGCTACCACGAACTTGAGCAGATGGGGCCACAGTTTAATGTCTCTTTCAAAGGGGATGGCGTACTCAGAAACCAGCACCCAACCTTATGCTGCACTGTAGTGTCAGTCTTAGAAAAGTAATCCAACTTGATGGTGTGGGACTTGAACCCACAGCCTTCTGTGCTAAATAGAAATGTGCTAGCTGTTGAACTACTGAGACTGTGCCTGTATATCAAAGCCTATTATAAGATGAGTCAAAAAAATGAACTCTCTAACACTGTTTTTCTCTAACACCTTCTTCTCATTGGCAGAAAAAGTCTAGGTGTCACCTTCTCAGATCATTATTTTTCCACTGGCAATGTTCATCAGACTGGGTGATACCAATGGTATCACTCACTTCCCTTGCATATGAGTGCCAGACATCAACTTTATAGTGGGGACCCTCTTAGCTGTCCCCAGAAAGTGGTCACTGTAGTGCATGTGCAACAGGTGCTGAAATATTTTAGTCTCCCTGTTGCTCCACACAGAAGATCTGCCACATTCTGATCCTGGAAAAGCTATGGCCACTTACTAGGCCAAGTTCATCAGTGATTCTATGATTTCCTGTCCTTGCCTATTTAAGTGGTACAGTTTGAAATATTTTCTGCTTAAAAACCTCAGCTTTGGCCGGCTAAGATCTAGCTGTATTCAACTGGACGTATAAGAGAATTTAAGTACCTTTATCTGCACTTTTTTTCAAATAATACTGTATTTAAATTGATTTAACAGTGTTGCATGATTATTAACTGAACTGGAAGTTTTGACTCTGTTCTTCAGTTAGTGCTGCTTGAATTTTATTATTTGTTAGTAATTGCAGCGGGTGTGGGGGTAGCCACATTCTGATCCTGCAAAAGCTATGGCCACTTACCAGGCCAAGTTCATCAGTGATTCTATGATTTCCTGTCCTTGCCTATTTAAGTGGTACAGTTTGAAATATTTTCTGCTTAAAAACCTCAGTTTTGGCCGGCTAAGATCTAGCTGTATTCAACTGGATGTATAAGAGAATTTAAGTACCTTTATCTGCACTTTTTTCAAATAATACAGTATTTAAATTGATTTAACTGTGTTGCACGATTATTAACTGAACTGGAAGTTTTGACTCTGTTCTTCAGTTAGGTTTCCCACCCACCCTCCGTGTTTCTGTTTTGGTGTTAGTCTTAGTGGCTTTAAAACTGCCCACCCCTCTTGTAAATTTGTGTTTGGATACTCCTTCTGGGCCCATTTCATTTGCTCACTCAACTGAGTGCAGTGAGATCATATTCTGATTGCAGGCACTCCTACTGTGTACAAAGAGATCTGGGAAAGAGAACAAACAAAAAAAATGTTTTTAAGCTTGTTTCCTGCCTTTCCTGTTAAGTGGTCTAGACTGTTTGTAGGCTTCTGAGCCCCTAAGCCCTTCTGTGTTGGAGGGAAGCCTTCTAGCTTACTTTTGTTTCTTATAACTAGCCAGTTTTCTAGTTTCAGCACTCAAATCTGTTTCTTTGAACTCAGCACTTGTTCAGAACTCATTGTAAGCACTACATAAGCTGCAAATTACTACAGCACTCAACTTTCCTCACTAGTCTAGTGGAAAGCAGTTTTTAGTACTTAATAAATAAGCACTTATCCAGGCATGTCTAAGGGTCAGCTCCCAGTGATTTATCCTGTCTACCTGATGAATCTGGGCATCTTGGGGCAATGCAGCAATTGCCTCATGTACACAGACAACCCTCTCCTCCTACCACCCAACACTACAACCTGTGAGATATGCACTTATATAGCCAAACTGGAAGCAAAGCTCTCTTCACCCAAGACTGGACTAGACAGTCAAAAGGAGAAGGTAAACACTTGCACCACACCACACTTCTCACATAGTCCCTCTAAACCTACACCACCAAAACACACACATAGAAACACAAAACACACACCTACATTCTCAGAGGCTCTCAATAAAAACCTGCCCAAGCATCAGGGGCATCCAAAGCATAAACGCAAGCAAACTCCACCCCCCAACACAACCCAAATGACACATAGCCCACAAACTCAGTGTGTCACTCAACCACAGCCCATAAGGCATAACAACGTACCCAACACTCTAGTCATAGGTGACTCTATAGTCAGGCACACTGATGTTCCACTCACTAGACTAAACAAGGAGAAAGTTACTGTCAGCTGCCTGTCAGGTGCCAGGATCCACCACATAACACATGCACTCAGGTCACTTCACAATAAGTACAAATATGACACTGTCATTGTCCATGTTGGTGTGAATGACCTGAGACATACCTCCCTGGACTACATGAAAAGAAACATGGAGGAGCTCTCTGATCTTGTATCCCAGGCAGGTATGACCCTAACCCTGAGTAGCATCCTGCCATCACCCAGAATACCACAGTACAAGAACAAAATGATTGACTTCAACAATTGGCTAAGCTTCTGGTGTCTTTTTAAGGGAATCCAGTATTTGTCTGCCTGGGACGACATGATCGACAGTCCACGATGCTTTGCCAGAGATGGCCTGCACCTGTCGCCCTTAGGATTCCGGATACTGGCTAAGGCTCTTGCCACCCCTATAGTGCCTTTTTTAGGCAAGGTTCAAATGACAAATTCACCACCGTAACAGGTACAAGCAAGCAAAATCTAAGGGTAATGCTACTCAATGCTAGAAGTCTAAACCTCAAAATGCACTCACTCGAGGCACTCCTTAATATGGAGAACATTGAAATCTGTGCAGTGACAGAGACCTGGTTCAAAGCTCCAGAGAGCACCCCTGCATTACCAGGCTTCAATTCATACCACACCTTTTGGCCACCTAACCCAGAAAAAAGCACTAAAGGTGGAGGCATGTCCATATTCATTAAGGATATCCACACCTCCAGGCTAGTTGCACAGCATAATGCATCTGAGATTATCCAAGTGCAACTAACTCTGGGCAAGACCGCAATCCAAATTGTAGCTTGCTACAGACCCCCCACCATGCCCCAGGATTCACACTCCTCATTTCTTGATACACTGGAAAGTATTAGGGTACAACCCAACACCTTAATAATGGGCAATTTCAACTCCACTACCATTAACTGGGAAAACTACTCATGTACCAACTCTTTTGCTCAACGTTTTCTAGAATTCATAAATTCCAACACCTTGGATCAACTTATTCACACCCCCACCAGGGGCAGCAATATCCTAGACCTGGTCATTACCAACATGGGAAACCGGTGTTCCACACCAGAGGTAAATTCCTCGTTGGTCAGATCCAACCACAAGCTAATCAGCCTAGACATCCACATCCCACCCCCACCCCCAATTAGGGAAACCATCATAAAAAACTTCTCCAAAGCCAACTTCACACTTCTTAAGTCAGAAGTGGCAAACTTCATGACACCCATGCAGATGGACAATAGAGGTATGACTGCTGAATCCTACACAAATGCACTTTATAAGCACTTACACGAGTGCATGGATCATGCTATCCCTAATAGAACCAAGATGTTATCCTCCAAAAAAAAGGAAGCCAATCTGGTGGTTCTCTGCCATAAACAAACTCTACAACAGAAGAAAGAATCTGTTGCAAAAAAGAGTAAAATCCCATGACTGGAGGAACTCCCTGGTCAACCTCAGTAAGAAGCTGAGATCCCTCATAAAATCCTCCAAAGCTAGTTACGAAAACAAAATTGCCACTGACTCTAAAGACAAACACAAAGCATTTTATAGCTATGTCAAGAATCTAAATGGGAACACTCAGATCTGCTCTGAGTTGCAGCACAATGGCACTAAATATACAGAACCAACGGATATTGCCAACATCCTAGCAGATAGGTTCAGTGCTAACTTTACCCCCCTCTCACCCCCTAGAGGGCCCATCTCTATACCGGAAGAATGCAAAGTTCCTATAATCATGGCTGCACAGGTAAAAAACACACTCTCCAAAGCCAAGAACACAGCATCGATGGGACCTGACAATATCCCAGGCTGCATTCTACATGAACTACAGAATGAACTGGCACCCTACCTAAGTACCATGTTCAATCATAGCCTCACCTCAGGCTTTGTACCCACTGAATGGTGCACCACGACGGTTATCCCACTCCACAAAGGGGGAGCCACGACAGACCCCAGGAACTACCACCCCATTAGCCTGATGAGCCTGGTCTGCAAGGCTATGGAACGTATTATCGTGGAACTCATAAACAAAGACATTGGTAATCTCCAAACTCTGGACTCTACCCAGTTTGGATTTGTAAAAGGCAGATCATGTCTCCTAAACCTGACTGACTTCTTTGAAGCAGTCACCAAAGCCATAGATGAGGGTAAAATGGTTCACACAGCTTATCTAGATCTCGCCAAGGCTTTCAACACCATCCCCCACTCTGGAATTATAGATAAGTTCACTAAACTAGGTATAAATCCCTATGTCACAAGATGGGTTGCCACTGGCTCACTGACAGAACCCACACTGTGAAAGTAGCGGATTCCAAATCCGACATCAGACCAGTGACAAGTGGAGTACCACAGGGTTCAGTCCTGGGTCCTCTCCTGTTTGGTATCTACTTCTCTGAAGTGCAGGCCAACACAGAAGGTCTTTATAAAAAGTTTGCAGATGACTGCAAACTAGGAGCCATAATCGAAACTCCTAACGATGTGGACAAACTACAAAAGGGCCTCACTGAGACAGATACCTGGTGTCAAAGCCATGGCCTGAAGCTCAATGCCAAAAAGTGTATTGTCATCCCCTTTGGTAAAAACTCTGTACCCATGAACTACCACATAGCTGGTAGTCTACTTAATGCCGAAAATGTGATGAGACCTTGGGACACAGGTGGACAGTAGTCTCTCCTTTGATAATGACATCACCACAGTGGTCAGGAAATCCTTCTACTTGGCTCATCTCATCACAAAAGGATTCTCATCCAGAAAAAAAAGTGGCCATTGTTCCCCCCTACTCATCACTCATTAGACCCATTATAGAGTACAACGCCCCTTTTGGTATGTACCTCACAAGACATCTACAACAACTGGAAAGGCCACAGAAATACCTCACAAAGAGGATTACTGGCCTCAAACAGATGCCCTATGCAGACAGTCTCAAAAAACTACAGCTTTACTCCATCGCATCTCTGCCTAACATACAAAGCTATGTCAAACCCAGAGCTGTTGGACATGCTCCACTTAAAGAAATCCCAATCCCTCCGAGCTACACGCTCTAGGGACCTAAAACTTGTCACCACAATAAACAGAACATGCTGGAGGGATAGATTCCTGTCCCAGAGACTTCCCATACTTTGGAACAGACTACCTATCTATGTCAAACAGAGCTCCTCATTAGCACTCTTCAAGAAAAATCTTGATGATTGGATGGGAAATGGGAAATTCACCCCGGGGATCACTTCTGTGGCTATGCTCAACAGGGGCACAGGAAAATAATTTTCTTGTGTGGTGAACGCCAGGGTAATTTTTTGGCTAGGCTTATATGGGCCCTAGGGCCGATAGCCTAGTACCTACCTATGAACTTATAAGATGATAGCTGATGTAAAATGTCTTGCATCACAGATGCCATATGACATGTTTGATGAGCAGCACACTAGTACAATGACCATCTATAACATGCATTGTGGTAAGTAGTGCATGGCAGAGTGAAGGCTGTGTATACAAGCTTCACAGGTGTGTATATCCTATGTGACTATGACCTACATGTCACAGCATGGCTATAACTGTCAGCTGGACAGCACAATGCCCAGAGCTATTACTGTGCTGCAAATGTGTAGTAGAATGGAATGTTACACAGCTGCACAAACCTTAATTGATGACAGTGCACATGCATGAGGCAGACATGACCTTGTAGCACAGAAGAAATCTTGGTAGCACATTTTATTAGCCCAATTACCTCATTAGCACAATTACCTCTCTATGAGTAAACTTATAATGTTGCGAATAGCTAGGTTGCTAAACTGTAAGAAATTGCACTGAAGAGACTGAGAGACTACAGCAAATAACACATGTTGGAAAAAAACATATAAATACGGTGACAACACAGATGAATACCAGTAATGCATGCCACACTGCAGGGAATTCTCCTAAGTGAATGGCTGCCATATACAGTGGTCACACCATATAAATTGCTGCATACAACTACAGCACAGTTTGCCACATCCCTTCCAGGACCATTGCAGATATGGGGGTAAGCAACACTGTAAGACCACAGAAATCAGGCAGAACATATTAAAATTCTGTGGGACTTTCCATCCAGCAAGGCCATCATTAACAGCCAGAATAAAAACTGTCCCCATAATGAGGGGATCATCCATCCTTAGCTCACTGGCCAAGCATAAATGGTTATAGTCCTTTGGAGTGAATATTTGCAAAGACCATTGGAAACAGGAATGGCAGCTGACATACCTGTTGGGGGTGGGGATCCAGGGACAGCACAGGCAGGCTTTGTTGCCTACTCCAATGTAAGGGGATGCAAGGCCTGCAGTTCAATGGGCAAATACTTCTGAAGCACTGCAGCAAGTGGGGCAAGGGGCAGTATATGCAGACAAAATGCCCATAAAAAATCACTATATTGTACATTATTTGATATTTTTTTGGACTTTATGGACAGCATGTCATAACATTGCACAAGTCAGTACCTACCAGTGAGGTGGTGAGGTGACGGGTGTTATTCAACCTGAACAGTGCTGTTTATCCAAACTGATCCCCCTCTATTCCAATTATGCAGTCGTTTGCATGCAATGCATGCATCAGTATTTCTCATGTTAGCTCAGTCATTCTATATCTTTGGATTAATCTTTTCGTGTATATCACCTCTCACCATGCTACTTGGCTTAACTCTGTGCACTAACAGGTTCTAAATCCCCCCAAATATATGTTAGTGAGATGACATGCAGCTCTCTAGAAGAAAATCAATTTATTTCTCGAAGCTGTAAGAACAAATATTTGTCTGAGACTGCAATGAAGTCTTCCGTAAATCTGTCTTATGCAGCCATGACTTCAGTTACAGAATCCCCCGCTAAAGGTACTGTCAAGCCATGTACTGAACTGTTGCATGGTTCTGAGTTTGGCTGAATTGAGATTAAGCAGTTCTAGGCTTTGAGTCTAATTCAGCAAAGACCAACTTGTCAGTCACATGCAGTATAGTGAGAAGAAACATATGCCTCTCACAAGATCCATGTTAAAGCCCATGGCATAATCAGGATGAGTTGGGCTTCACTGAACCAAGCTTGATGAGCTAGGAGTTGAAGAAACCCAACTTGACAATTATGTGATAATGTATAAATTTTATAAATGCACACACACATGTATCCATATATATTTACACATACACACACACACATATATATTTATGTATGGGTTTTTGTCAGATGATCGACTATTCCGAAACTCGATCATTTGGTCTTTTCGATATTTTTTTCATGTTTCTGAAGACTTTAACATCAGGAAAAAAAACACAAAAATCTATCTTTTTTTACATTTTTCAGGGGGAAAAGCCCTGCCCTGCACCCACCCACACTCCCTGCAAATTATATATACAACTCTAAGATTACACTACAGTGAGGAAAAGGATACATTTTTAGATCCTTGCTGTACCAAGATCTCCATTCAAAAGCTTTGAATTTTCAAAAACTCGATAATATGGTCTCGACCATAGAGAGTTCGAGTTTCTGAAAACTTGATCAACTGATAGGGACGCATGTGTGTGTGTATGTGTGTATGTATATACACATATATATATATATATATATATATATATATATATATATAGAGAGAGAGAGAGCGAGTATGTGTTGGCATTGTCTTTCTAATTAAAGGGGGGCTGTTATGCTCTGGGATATGATTTACCATTCATTTAAATTCATACATGTGGTTGTACTAATTGTGGTTCTAAGGCATATGACTGGCAGGGGTTTTGCATTTGTGAGTAAAGGCTTCATGAAGAAGCATCTCTCTGTCTCTGTCCCTGTCCCATATATTCTATAGCTTTCGTGTTCCATCCTGACATATTTGTTAATAAGCATGTTCCACTGCAAATATGACAAGCCAATCTACCGCAATAAACTCAATTTGAAGTTAATTACAAGGCTTATGTTCCAAACACTTACTATCAAACCTTCATAAACAATGCAAAATGGTTAATATAACCCAATAATATCATAACTGTAAGACATACGGTAAATTTACAAAAAAATCAATTCTTGGTAAATAATCAAAACTATAGTTGAAAACAACAACTATGTTAATATAATTACTGAATCTTTGACATTGTTACACTAAATAGTAACACTGCTGAAGTAAAAGCTGATACAATCCAAATAAAGTCCAAAAATTATTGTCAAATAATATCCGAGCATATTGAGATGCACAAATCAGTTGCTGAATGATTTAAAACTTTAGTTAAAACAACCAAAGCAATTTTAGCAGAATTTTGGCTGTGTACAAACTTATTTTGCAATTAAATTACTTATTGATCACTACAAAATGTACTCAACAAGCAGCTACAAATGCATTTCAAGCATTAAAATCTCAAAATTGAGATTGAAAAGTCTCTGCATACTTCATGTGCCAAAAAGCCAACAAATGACACTATTCCACAATCATGTGATCCATTTCTGTGAAAGAAAAATACTTAATTCTCACTGCTGTCCTTTCTACCATTACTGAATAGATATTTCTCAATAGCAAAATTGCAATGCATGTCCCATGAAAACATAATCATTTTCCAGATATGCAGCTCGCTTTCACAAAAAACAAAATAAAACAAAATCATGGTCTCTTACTGCTCTTCTACGGTATCCTGCTGTTCCTTCTTCTAGTACAGCCACATCAAAGCAAAACAGGACTCTGCACACTAAAATGTCATCAATTCCATAAAGACATGCACCAGTGCACATGCAGCCAAAATTGTATTACTATAACAATATCCATGCTCAGCAAGAAAAGTTAAAGCAAATTTGTCATACAGAAATAAATCATTGCAACAAGCTTTTCATTTAGGCAGCCAGTCATCACCATTACTGAGAAATTAACTATGTCACTCTCATGGATGGGGCTTTAAAAAAGTCTCCTGTCTGTATAGATATCTCTCGTTCAACTCATTATACTCACAGATCTCCGAAAGCACCCTAGGGAAATAAGTGAAATTATTTATCTGCAAAGTGCTTTGGGCAGATGCAAATCACACTTCAAGCTATCAGATACACAGTCTCTCAAATGGTACTGTGTGGTTAGCCACTGACTGAATGCCCAAATTTTGTCTTGATACATTTAGTTGCCATATTTGATGATGGAAGGTGTTTACTATATTATGTTGTTTTTCAGGATTTGTGGTGGTGATCATTGGACTTGTGTCTCATTGCATGCACAGGAAGAGAGAATACTGACTGCTCACTTCATTATCATCCACAACTAAGCCATAGTTACCCTTCATCCTTTTTAAACATGTCAAGATGCCCCTAATTTTGGCTTTGGGTAGTCAGAGCACAGTCACAAACTAGTAAGGTGAGACTCTGTTTTACAGTTAATGGAATACCAGTAACAGGAATGTTTTTGAAGTTGATATGGAAAAGTGTCTGCATTATTGGCATTTGAGTTTAGATTCATTTTAAGTTGGGTATTTTATTATGAATCCCTGCGGCCATGTTATAGTGAATATGTACATGGCTGGCCTTAGGCATAGATGACCCCAAAGGGTACCAATTAGAAAGAAGCACTTTCCACCTTTTTTGTTTTATTTTTACTTGGCAAAGAACATTCTTGTCAAAGCATGGCCTATACTTTCCAATTTTTTTTTTTACTTGCCAAAAAATGTTCGTCATGGCATGCCTATAGAAAGCAGCCATGGCTGTTGCACTACTTAGTTTCTTGGCTTTCCGCTCAGTCCCATGCATGATCTAGACAATAAATCACAGAGCCTCAAAGACTGTGATCTATTGTCTACCTTGCAGAGGGTAGGACAAAACAAAATGCAGGTAAACAGTGAACAATTAAGGGTAAAGCAAAGTGTGTTATAGGTCTGTGGGCATTGGGACCATGAGGGTCTGCAAGAGTATGTTATGGTTGGCGTGCAGGTTGAGCAGAATGACTGGTATGCAAGTCTTTTTTTTAATCCTGGCAGGCAACCGGGTATGGTCAGTGGAGAATCCAGTACTGTTTTGTATTTGTATGAACCACACTGAAGTATTTTATTCTGTATCTGGTTCACTATGTGTGTGTGTGTGTGTGTGTGTGTGTGTGTGTGTGTGTGTGTGTGTGTGTGTGTGTGTGAAAGAAAGAGACAGACAGAAAGAGAAGCAGAGCTAAAATAAACTGAGGTGACCATTATTATGTGTTTTATGTTTAAATCATCTTTACCAAATCCCATTTTAAGCAATGACACAGGTGCAAATACATTAATAGAAAAGAAAACAAACCATTATATTATTTTGTATTACTGTTTTCATGCAGTATACATCTATTTTTTCTTTGTAACAATTACAATTCACTCCATTATATAAATATTTTATTTACTTATTTTCTTAAATTGGATATCTGAAATATATGCAAAGTTACTATAATTGCAGCACATAAGTTCTGTCTCTGGATGAAAGTGACTGACCCTGGCCTGCTTTTGTTTGCTCAAATTAATCATGATTCTGGATGCACAATATTAATGCATATTTCTATGAAGCAAATGGAAACGTTTAATGTGGCTAACATCACATTGTGTTTGAGTGAAATAATGTTGAAATTACTGCTACCATTATTTTTATTATTGCAGTCAGGCAGTTGAGTATACACAATCAGTAAAATAATTGCATGAGCTATCTGTGATTTAAAATGATTTACCACATTAAGTTAATTAGTCATTACTCTAGCTTTGGAGGATCAATGTATATTTATGTAAAGCAAGTAGGAATGCTCTACTCTAGTTACTGTTTGTACAAAACAAAATTGAATGCATCATTGTAGTCTTTAATTTTTATCACAATCAGACATCTGAGATGTACATAGACAATAAAGTGCCTACAGCTACTAGGTGTAGATGAAACTGGTTGGTCCTTCTTTTGTTTGCTTGGCTTAAACTGTGATTAATCTGGCTTTGTAAGATTAGTGTGCATTTTTGCATTTGGTTGAAACAAGTTTTAAATGCATTACAGTGACCATTATTATTCTGCAATTGGACATCTGCTCAGTCAATATATTGGCTACAATTTCTGAGTGTGGAGGTTGCCCAAGAATGAAAATTACCCTGTTATTGTAATTTATAGAACATTTAAGATTTGCTGTACTATTAAGTATTTATGTGAAACAACTAGGAATAAATTGCTGGGGCCATTTTTTAGATTACAATCAGCCATGTGAGATGTCTGCGTATATGTTATAAAGTGACTGTAATTGATTGGTGCAGAGACCATTTGTGCATTAAAGTGACTTAACCCTGCTGCTATTTTTTCACAACTAAATAGTCACTTAACTGTCTTGGCAGAAGCTGTGCCACACTATTATTGTATTTGCTAAAATCAGTGTAAAATAGGTTCATAGGTGTATATTAGGCTAATGACCACTAGGACCTTTATAAGCCTAGCCATGCAACCCAAATGTATCCCACAAGTTATATGTTTTATGCATTTATATAGGGGTAATTGTTGGTTAAGTCATGATTTACTGACTACCTCTATCCATCAGAGATGTGGGCACCAGACCAGGGATGAATTTTTGATTTCCCATCTAAGCATCCAAGTTGCATTTAAATAGGGTTAGGGGAGGGACTTCTTCACATGGATAGG